>NW_016910779.1:36871-110967 GCF_001483705.2 Eufriesea mexicana
GAGCAAGCGAGCTCCGACGCCGGCCTGCGCGCGCGGCATGTACTGGTGGCCTCGGCGGTCTCTGTCGCCGGCGCTTCCCGCGGCGGGCCCGCTGACGCCCGGGCGAAGGACCCGGTCGCGGCCCCTGTCGTAGCCGGGAAGGACGCAGGAGCCAGCTGGTCTTTCGTCACCGGTAGGCGCGAGAAGCGAGCGCAGCGGCAGGCGGCCGCTGCCTCGCAACAGCCCGCGAGAGTGCCCACGAGTGCGCCGAAGGGAGCTGTCGGTAAGACGGGGCGCCGATCCACGGGGATGAGCTCCGCCCGCGCGACTCACGCGACCGCCGCGAAGACCGGAACGATGCACGGTCACGATAAGAAGAAGAGCGGCGGTAAGCCGGGCCCCATTCTTAAGCGGCCGCCGTCGCGGTCCGCCGTCGCGGCTTGGGTACCCGTGGGTTCGAGTCTCTCTTGCGCGGAGGCTATCTCCGCTGCAAGGGGAAAGGTAAATCTCGCCGACCTAGGGATCGAGGACTTGCGCTCCCGTCGGGCCGCTTCCGGCGGTCTGCTGCTGGAGGTCGGCGGATCCGAGGGCGCACAGCGAGCCGCCGCTCCCGCCGGGCGAATGAGCGAAGACTTGGAGGGATCCGGCGTGCGGGTTACGGTTCCTACCAAAAAGGCGGAGTTGAGGGTGACAGGGCTCGACGACTCTGTCACCCCCCGCGAGGTGACCGCTGCCCTGGCTAGGGTCGGTGATTGCACCGAGGCGGAAATAGGAACCGGAGTGATCCGGTCGTCCGCTTCGGGGCTGGGCTTTGTATGGGCTCGGTGTCCCCTCGCGGCGGCGAGAAGGGCCATCGATTGCGGGCGGATCCGCGTCGGCTGGACTTCGGCGTGTGTCGTAGCCTTGGAGGCACGGCGCCTCCAGTGCTTCCGTTGCCTTGCGTTCGTTCACACAAGGAACGGATGCTCTAGCGCGGTGGACCGCAGCGACACCTGTTTCAGGTGTGTCGCGGCGGGCCACCGTACCGGTGGGTGTAGTGCGCCTGCCCCCATGTGCCCGGTTTGCGCCGGGCTCGGCCGCCCATCAAACCACCGGCTGGGCAGCAAGGCGTGCTGCCCGATAAAGGCAAACTGCGTGGCTCGCCAGGCGCCTGCATGCGCGGTGTCCGCCTAGGCGCCTGCGAGCACCAATTCGAAAGCTGCGTCCGCGAATTCCGTCTCCGCGAACCCTACCGCGAAGGGCCCGCCGACCGGCGGAGCACACGGCCCGCAGCCGGCCCAAAGGAAGTGGGGCCAGGAGGAGGCCATGAACACGGCCTAACATTCACGTCGTCCATGGTGCTGCAGGCCTACCTGAACCACTCGCGGGCGTCGCAGGACCTGCTCCTGCAGACGCACGTTGTGCTTGGTGTCGGGCTGGCTGTTACCGCAGAGCCGTACCGTATCCTCGACCAAGACGGGTGGTTCGTGGATCGGGACGGCTCCGTGGCGATCTTCTCCAGGGCACTACGGCGGACACCCGCACCAACGCTGCCTCACAGCGGTGAGGGATTCGTGGCGGTCTCCTGGAACGACGTAGTTGTCGTGGGGTGCTACGTCTCCACCAGCTGCGGCCTCTCGTCGTGCGAGAGGTTCCTGGACGAGCTTGGAGGTTTCCTTAGTGGACACATGGCTCATCCGGTTCTGGGCCGGGGGACATCAACGCCCACTCCGTGGCGTGGGGTTCCCCGCGAACAGACGGTCGGGGAGAGGCCCTGCAGGATTGGGCCGCAGGGTTGGATCTCCGGTTGCTCAATCGGAGTTCCGCAAGCACGTGCGTTCAGTGGAACGGCACGTCCATCGTGGACTTGTCGTTCGCATCGCCGGCAGCTGTGCGGCGGGTCACCGGCTGGAGCGTGGCGGTGGAGGTGGAAACGCTCAGTGACCACCTCCACATCACCATGATGCTTGCCGTCACTCCTCGCACCGCTCTGGAACCACCCAGCGGTTCCACTCCACCGCGCCGCGATGGGCGCTCGGGCGCCTCGACCGCGACTTCTTCGCCGCGGCCGTCCATGTCGTCGCAGCGGCGGATGGGGCTGTCGGGCGCGAAAACGACCAAGCGGGCTTAGGGGCGGAGCGGCTAAGGGCGGCGATGACGCGCGCGTGCGACGTCGCCATGCCGCGCGTTAGGGAGCCGCCTTCGCGTGGTGCAGTGCACTGGTGGTCGGCTGAAATCGAGCAGCTCCGGGAGCTCTGCGTGCTCGCCCGGCGCCAGTGCACTCGAGCGCGTCGTCGACGACGCGAGGTGTCCGCTGAGGAAAACGCGCGCCGCTATCGCGGGTACCGGTCCGCGGTGGGCGATCTCCGGAGGGAGATTGACAGAGCCAAATCTCGGCAATGGGACGAACTCCTCTCGACGCTCGAAAGCGATCCGTGCGGACGCCCCTATAAATTAGTATTTGGGAAGGTAAGGGCATGGGCGCCCGCCGTGACCGAGCGTATGGACCCCGAGGTCCTGCGGCGGGTGATCGGTACCCTCTTCCCTGTGGTGGCGGCTGATCGGGTGCATCCCGCTGCAGTTCGGTCGGAACTTGTCCGGTGGTCCGACGAGCTGGGTGTCTCGCGCGAGGAGTTGTGCTGTGCGGTCGTTAGGATGGGGGCGAGGAGCACCGCCCCCGGAACGGACGGCATCCCAGGACGAGCATTTGCACTGGCTCTGGAAGCGTGGGGTGGCCGTGTGGGACGGCTGATCGACAGCTGCCTCAGGACCGGTCACTTCCAGGCATGTTGGAAGAGAGCGAGGGTCGTGCTGATCCCGAAACCAGGGAAGCCGACGAACTGTCCGAAGGCATATCGGCCGATATGTCTGCTCGACGAGGCGGGCAATCTCTTCGAGCGCGTTCTGGCTGCCCGCCTCCGAGAGCATTTAACGAACGTGGGTCCCGATCTCAGCGTCAGCCAGTTCGGATTACGGCATGGTCGGTCGACGATCGTCGCGATCAAGCGCGTTCGTACCCTGTCGGAGGCTGCCGTCGACCGTGGCGTAGTGGTGCTGGCGGTCGGTGTGGATATCACCAACGCCTTCAACACCCTGCCCTGGGCCGCCATTCGGTGTGCCCTGTTGTACCACAGGGTTCCCCAATACATGATGGCGGTGATCGGCGTCTATTTGGCGGAGCGCTCAATCGAGTATCCCGGACGATACTCGACCTCGTGCGTGCGACGAACTGCGGGGTTCCACAGGGATCGGTACTCGGGCCGATCCTCTGGGACCTCGCGTACGACGCCGTGTTGCGCACTCCCCTCCCGCGCGGCCTGAGCCTGACGTGTTACGCGGACGACACGCTGGTGATGGCCGCCGGGTCGAGTTGGGAGGAGGCCACGCTACGCGCGGAAAGCGTCGAGGCCCTCGTCGCGAATAGCATCCAGCGGCTAGGGCTGTGTATCTCCTCCGAGAGGACCGAGGCAATGTGGTTTTGCCATCGGCACCACGAGAAGCCGCCCAAGTCCCTGATGCGCGTGGGGAACGTCGTGTTCAAGATACGGGACCGGATGAAATACCTCGGTCTCCTCCTGGATAGCCACTGGAAATTCGACGAACATTTTCCCGCGCTGGAACCACGCCTGGAAGGTATGGCGGGGGCGCTGCGTCGCCTGCTACACAACCTGGGAGGGCAAGACGGGACGGTGCGCCGCCTCTACACAGGAGTCGTTCGCTCGGTGGCACTTTACGGGGCTCCGATCTGGGCGAAAGACCTGGTCGCCAGTCCGCGCAGTCTGGCGATTCTCCGGCGAGTCGCTCGCAGGATGGCGATCAGGGTCGTGCGCGGTTACCGTACGATATCCCTCGAGACGGCGATGGTCCTGGCGGGTGTCCCGTCATTCGAACTGCAAGCGGTGGGGGAGGCCAGTATCTACGGTCTCCTACACGATGGCGGCGGCGGTACTCCTGAAGAGGTGTCCGTTTCCGTGAGGCGAAGGGTTCGATAGTCCTTGATGACCGCCTGGCGAGCTCGGCTGAGGATGCCAAGTAGCTGACGGCACCGGGCGATCGAGGCTGCGCTCCCCGTGTTGTATGCTTGGGGGCGCAGCGGCAGCCGGCAGACATTCCGCCTGACAAAGGTGCTAACCGGGCACGGGTGCTTCGGGGGTACCTGTGCCGTATCGGGCGGGAACGTGACACGCGGTGTCATCACAGCGGGGATGGGCGGGACACGGCGCAGCACACGCTGGAGGAATGTCCGGCGTGGGCTCGCGAGCGCCGGGTACTGTGTCGCGTGGTGGGTAGGGATCTTTCGGTCTCAGTCGTCGTGGCGCGGATGACGGAGGGCTTAGTTTCGTGGCGTGCGGTGGGCTCCTTCTGCGAGGCGGTTATGGTACAGAAGGAGACCGCGGAGAGAGCCCGCGAGCGTAGCGCGTACTCCTGGCGCGTAGGGCGGCGGAGGCTGCAAGCGCTGCGCCGGAGGGCGGCGCGCGCACTGCCGGATGTGTTACCGCGTCAGACCTCCGCCTTCGCGAGCGACCATGTACCTACGGCCGGGGAGACCGTCTCTCTCTCCCGTTGAAACCTAGGTCAGGATGACCACGAGCTGACGTGTGGGGGCCCGTCAGTTCGAGGGACAGTGGTCTGGGCGCGCGGCGTCGCATGATGGTCGCGCGGCGTCCGCAGGGTATGCGTGCGTTGCGGTGCGGTTGTATGCGTGTTGTGTGCGTGTAATTGTGCGTCGCGGGGGCGTCCTGGCAATTGCGCCGCCGCGAAGTCCAGGGCGCACGGAAATACGAAGGTCTGGCCATCATGGTGGTTTTGGTGTGTAAAAATCCCACATAACCCCTCCCCCACCCCTAAGGGGGCCGGGTATCTTTGGAAGATTTCCCCCTCGTGAATAAAAAGGTACGGATATGATGGCTTTGAATTTCGTGCTATACACTGCTCTTCGGCGAATTTCTGCGCTCTATTGTGCTCTAGCATATTCTGCTTGGCCCTGGGGAGGCCTTCAGTATTGGTCTTGCCACGCTAGTCCGATGTATGTTGCGTTTGGTTATATTACGCTTGGTTGGGTTAGCACATGTTTTCTTCAACTTCTGTGGCATATAGTGCCATTCGGTGAACTTCTGCGCAATACTGTGCACTAATATGTTCTTCTTGGCTCTAGGGATGCCAGCAATGGTGGTCCCGGCGTGTCTGGCTGAGTCAGGATACGTTTTGTAAGATTAGGTTCGTTTGGGTTAGGTTTGGATAGCATTGACATTATCGGCGTCGACCGTTATTAGACGGATTTCTGCGCTCTACACTGCTCTACTATACTCTGCTGCAATCCCGGGAAACAGAAGTGGTCGCCACACCTTAGGTTGAGTTACACTACGTTTGGCTATGCTAGGTTACGTTGTGGTAAGTTAGGGTAGCTCAGACTTCTGTGCTATACACTGCTACTCTGCGGACATCTGCGCTTTTCTGTGCGCTATCACACTCTGCTCATCTCTGTGGACGCCAGGAATAGTGCTCTCGGCACGATAGGATGAGATATGTTACGCTTGGCTAGGTTAGGTTTGGCTACGATTGTTTAGGATGACTTTGACTGATTTTCGTTAGATTCCAGCGTTCTGCATTGCTGTGCTATAATCTGCTTAGCTCCCGTGGGGCCAGCAACAGTGGCCGTGGTACGTCAGGTTGGGATACGTTAAGACTGCTTATGTTAGGTTTGGTTAATTTAGTAGGGGATTGCTCTCACGTTTGTGCTTTACACTGCTATTCGGTGGATTTCTGCACTCTAATATGATCTAATGTACCCTGCTTTGCTCTGGGAATTCCAGAAATCGCGCCCGCGGCGCGTTAGTTTGTTCTAGATTACGTTCGGTTAAGTTAGCATTGATTGGGTTAGGTTGGAACATCTTTGCTTTTCGTGCTAGGCACTGCCATTCCTTGGGCCTCAGCGCACTGATTTCCTCTCATATCACCTGCTTGGCGACGGGGAGGCCAGCAATAGTGGGCTTGGAAATTTGGGTTGCGATTTGTTACGTTTAGCTATGTTTGGATATCATTCACTTTTCTGCTTTCCACTACATTGCGGCCGATTGCGTCGCTCTACTGTGCTCTAGCATATTCTGCTTGGCTCTGGAGAGTTGAGCAATAATGGTGTAGGCACTTTAGGTTGCGTTAGGTAACGTTCGGTTAGGTTAGGTTAGGTTAGGTATGGTTATAATGGCTTTGAATTTTGTGCTACTCACTGCAGTACGGTGTCTTACTGCGCTCTACTGTGCTCTAGTGTATTCTGCTTGGCTCTGCGGAGGCAGGAAAGGTGGTCTCGGCACGATAGGCTGTGTTAGGCTACGTTTGGTAAAGTTACGATGGGTTACGTTACGATTGGACAGTTTCGATTATTGCGCTACGCACTACGATTATATGGCCTTCTGCGCTCTACTTTCCTCTAATGCACTCCGCTTGGCTCTGAGGGGTGCAGCGATATGGGTCCCGGCACGTTAAGGTTAGTTATGCTACTTTTGGTTACGTTAAGTTTGGGTAGGTTAGGAAGGGATAGCTTTGACTTTTGTGCTATGCGTTGCTACATATTGTATTTCTGCGCGCTTCTGTGTTCTTGTATCTTCTGCTTGGCTCTGGGGATGTCAGCGATAGTGGTGTAGGGCAGTTAGTTGAAGCTAGGTTACGATAGGGTATTCTAAGTTTGGTTTGGTTAGGCTAGTGCAACGTTGACTTTTGTGCTGTACACTGCGATTCCATGGATATCTGCACTCCACCCTTCTCTAATATGCCCGATTGACAATATGGAGGCCAGCAATGCTGGTCGCGGCCCGTTAGCTTCTGTCGTATTACGTTCGGATAGATTAGCTTAAAATGGGCTAGGTTGGGATACCTCTGACTTTTACGCTCGACGCAGATATTCTCTGTACTTCTGTGCCCTACTGTCCTTTTCCTTATTCCGCTTGACTCTGGGGACCCCAGCACTAGTGCTCGCGGCACGTTAGGTTGAGCTATTATGCGATTGATTAGGTTGGGCTTGCTTAGGTTTGGTCAGGGTATTTTGGACTTTTGTGCCATTCTCTGCGATGCGGTAGTTTTCTATGCTCTTCTGTATTCCTAAATATTCTGCTTGGCTCTGCAGGTGCTAGAAACAGTGGTCTCGGCAGGTTAGGCTGATTTAGGCTTCGCTTGGCTTGTCTACGTTAGTTTGGGTTAGGTATGCATAACTATGACTTTCGTGGTATACATGTGCTATGCGTCGGTCTCTTGCGCCCTACTGTGCTGTAGTATATTCTGCTTGGCTCTGGGCATTCCAGCAATAGTGTTCTCGGCACGTTCGTTTCAGTTAGGATACGCTTGATTATATTACGTGTGGATGTGTTAGGATAGGATAGCTTCGTTTTTTGAGCAATACACTGCTCTTCGGAGGACTCCTGCGATCCACATTGCTCCGCTATCCTCTGCTGGACTATGTGCTGGCCAGCAGTAGTGGTCGTGACACGATAGGTAGAGATAGGTTACGTTTGGTTAGGCTAGGTTGAGTTATGTTTGGTTATTATGGCTTTGACCTATGTGCAAGGCACTGCTGATCGCCAGGTTGCTGCGCACTACTATGATCAAGCGTGGTGTGCATTGCTCTGGGGAGGCCAGAAATAGTGGTCTCGTACCGTTAGGTTTAGTTAGTATACGTTTGGTCAGGTTAGGCTTGTTTGGGTCATGTTAGGTTCGTTTGGGTTAGGTTAAGGTATCTCTGACTTATGCTCTGTGCACTGCAGTGTGGTGGACTACTGCGCTCTACTGTGCTCTTCTATTTTCGCCTTGGCTCTGGCCATGCCAGTTATAGTGGTCTCTGTACACATGGTTGAGATAGGATACGTTTGCGTACGTTACGTTAGCTTCGGTTATGCCTGGGTTGTTCCGACTTTTCTGCTGTACACTGCGATTCTCTGGATTTCTGCGCTCTGCTCTTCACTTATATGCTCTGCTTGACTCAGTGGAGGTCAGCAATACTGGTCGCGGCATATTAGGTTGAGTTAGATGACGGTTGGTTGGGTTATGTTGGCTTAGGTTTGGTAGGGGTAGCTTCGACTTTTGTGCTATGCACTGCTCTTCGACAGATTTCTATGCTCTGCTCTCCTCTAGTATGCTGTGCTTGGCTCTGAGTATGCCACCAATTGTGGTCTCGCCATGTTAGGTTTACTTAGACTGTATTTGGTTAGGGAGAACTTCTTTGGGTTAGGTCTGCATAGCCATAGCTTTCGTGGTATGCACTGCTGTTCGGTGGACATCTGCGTTCCACTGCTCCCTAAAATACTCTGCTCGACCAGCAGTAGTGGCCAGCAATACTGGTCGCGACACGAAAGTTTGTGTTATGTTTCGTTTGGTGAGAATAGATTGTGATACGTTTGGTCATGGTGACTTTGACTTTAGAACTGTACACTGCTATTCGTTGGATTTCGGCGTTCTACGTTGGTCTACTATACCCTGAGCGTCTCTGGGGAGGCCATCAATAGTGGTAGTTGCACGAAAGATTGATTTATGCTACGTTTTGTTTGGTTATGTTAGCTTGGGTTAGGTTTGCATATCTTTGACTTTCGTGGTATGCACTGCCATTCTGTAGATTTCTGCCCTCCACTGTTCCCTGGTATGTTCTGCATGGCACTGGGGAGGGCAGGAATTGTGGCCTTGGTACATTAGGCTTGGATAATATACGTTTGGCTATGTTATGTTAGCTGTGGTTAGGTTTCGATAGTTTCGACTTCACCGTTATACATTGCGATTCTATGGATTTCTGCGCTCTACTCTCCTCTAATACCCTCTGCCTGTATCAGTGGCTCTCAGCAATACTAGTCGCGCCACGTTAGGTTGAGTTAGATTACGTTCGGTCAGGTGACGTTGGCTTGGGTTAGGTTAGGATATCTACGACCTTTTTGCTGAACAAATCTATCCTACGGGCTTCTGGGCTCTACTGTGCTTTATCACATCCTGCGTGTCTCCATGGGCGTCAGCAATAGTGTCCGCTGCACGTTAGGACTTGTTATGTTACGTGTGGCTAGGGCATGTTAGGATAGGTTTGGACTGGTTAACGTCTACTTCTGTGCTGCACACTGCTCTTCGGTTGATTTCCCCTGTCAGCATTGCTCTACCATACTCTGCTGGACTCTGGTGTGACCAGTATTAGTTGTCTCGTCACGTTAGGCTCAGATAGGCTTCATTTGGCTTGGTTACGTTTGTTCGTGTTGGGTTAGGATAGCTTTGACTTTCGTGGTGTACACTGGTTTTCTGTGGACTTCATCGCTCCACTGTGCCCTACTGTACTTTGCTTGGCTCTGGGGAGACCAGCAATAGTGTTATCGCCAAGTTAGGTTGAGCAAGGCTACGTTTTGTTAGGTTATGTAAGCTATGGTTAGGTGTGGACTGCTTATAGTTTTCTGCTATAAATTGCGACACTATGGATTCCTGCTCTCTACTCTCCTCTAATATGCTCCGCTTGGCTCTATGGAGGCCAGCAATAGCGGTTCCGTCACGATAGGACGAGTTATGTTGCGTAAGGTTACGTCACGATTGGCTAAGTTTGGAGGGGATAGCTTTGACTTTTGCGCTGTACACCGCTATTCAGCGAATTTCTGCTCTCTTCTGTGCCCTAATAGGTTCTGCTTGCTACTGGGGATGCCAAAAATAGTGGTCTCGCATCGGTAAGTTTTGTCAGTCCACGTTTGGGTTGGTTACGTTTCGACGCGTTAGTTTGTGTTTTATGTGTCTCTTGTGCTACACGCTGCTATTTGTAACCCTCTGCTATCTACTGTGCCCTAGTGTATTCTGCTTGGCTAGGGGATTTCCAGTAATAGTGGTCCTGGCACGGTGGGTTATGTCATGGTGCGTTACATTAGTTACGTTTGGCTTGGTTAGGCTAGGATAACTTCAATTCTTTGCGCTGTAAGCTGCTATTCGGTGGATTTCTGCTCACAGCTGTGATCTAATATGTTCTGCTTTGCCCTGGCGAGGCCTGAAATAGTGGGCGCGGCGCATTAGTTTCGTTCAGGCTACTTATGGTTAGGTTCGGTTTGTTCGTGTTAGTTTAGGATTTCCCTGACTTTTGTTCTATACACTGAACTGAGGTGGACTTATGCGCTCTACTGTGCTCTACTATACTCTGCACGAGTCTGTGGAGGCCAGCAATAGTGGTCGATGCACGATGGGTTGTGTTTGGCTGCGTTTTGGTATGTCTCGATTAGCTGGGTTAGGAGATGGTAGCTCTGACCTTTGTGGTGTGGACTGCTATTCGGTGGACTTCGGCGCTCCACTGTGATCTTGGAAGTTTATCTTGGCTCTGCGAAAAACAGCATTGGCGGTCTTGGCACGTTATCCTGTCCTAAGCAACGTTTGTTTGGGTGAGGTTTGCTGAGGTTAAGTTGTGACATATCTGACTTCTCTGCTACACTCTGCTACATGGTGGCTCTCTGCGCTCTACTGCGCTATAACATATTCTGCTTGGCTCTGAGGATTCTAGCAATAGTGTTCTCGGCACGTTAGGTAGAGCTGCGGTTACGTTTCTTTAAGTTACATGTGTTCGGGTTTGGTTTGGATAGCTTTGACTTTCTTAGCAAGGACAGCCATTGGGTGGATTCCTGCGCTTTACTCTGCTCTGCTATACTTTCCTCGACCCCGTGGAGGCCAGCAATAGTGGTCGAAGCTCGTTAGGCTGAGTTAGGTTGCGTTAGGTTATGTTACAGTTAGCTAGATTGGGAGAGGATATCTTTGAGTTTTGTACTATACACTGCCATTCGGCGGAATACTGCACTCTACAGTGCAATAATATGTACAGCTTTGCTCTGGGAAAAACAGCAATAGTAGTTTCGGCACATTACGTTAAGTTGGGCTACGTTTGGTTAGGTTAGGGTATCTTTGACCTTCGCGCTATATATTGCCATTCTATGCACCAGTGTGCTGCACTGTGCTCTATCATATTCTGGTTCTCTATGGGGAAGCCAGCAATAGAGGTCGCGGCACGATAGGATTTGTTTGGCTACGTTTGCTAAAGTTACGATTTGTTACGTTAGGATAGGATATTTGACGACTTTTGTACTATGCACCGCTTCTCGTTGGTTTTCTGCGCTCTACATTGCTCTACTGTACAATGCTCGAATCTCGGGGGCCAGCAATTGTGGTCGCGGCACGCTAGGTTATGTTGTATTACGCTGGTTATGTTAGGTTGTGTTAGGTTAGAGTAGCCTTGACTCTTGTGCTACAAACTGCTATTCTATGGACATCTGTGCTCTGCAGTGCGCTGTCACACATTGCTTGCCCATGTGGACGCCAGGAATAGTGCTCTCGTCACGTGTGGTTGAGTTGCGTTACGTTTGGCAAGGATATATATGGTTAGGTATGGTTAAGGCAGCTTTGACTCCGGTGCTATATACTGCTGCCAGTACGATTCCGGCGGCCTACATTGCTCTGCTATACTCTGCTTGGCCCTCGTGATTCCAGCATTAGCAGTCGTGGCATGAGAGTTTGTGTTACATTACGTCTGCTTGTGTTACGTTTGGCCAGTTTTGGATAGGATTGCATTGACTTTTGTACCATACACTGCTCTTCGGTGGATTTCTGCGCTCCAATGGGCTCTAGTATATTCTGCATGGCTATGGGGAGGGCAGCGGTATTCGTCCCAGCACTTTTGTATGGGCTATGTTGCTTTCGGTTATGCCACTTTTGGTTGGGTTAGAGAAGGATGGCATTGACTTTTGTGCTAAACGCTGCTATTCGGTGGATCTCTGCGCTCTACATAGCTCTACTACAACCTGCACGACTCTCGGGAGGCCGAAAACTGTGTTCTCCTTACGCTAGGTTGAGTTATGTTAGGTTTGGATATGCTACATTTAGATAGGTTCGGTTAAGGCAGCTTTAACTCCTGTGCTATGCTCTGCTATTCGGAAGACGTTGGGTTCCTACAGTGCCCTGCTCTACTCGGCCTGGCCCTCGTGATGCCATCAGGTTGGGTTACGTTATGTCACCTTATGTTTCGTTTGATTAGGTTAGGATAAGGTAGCTATGAGTTTTGTGACATAAATTGCTATTCGGCGAATTTCTGATCTCCACGTTGCTCCAATATGCCCTGCTTGGCTCTGGGGAGGCCAGCATTTGAGGTCCCGGCACATTAGATTGACATACGTTTCGTTTGGTGTGTTTAGGTTATGCTGGGTTCGGTTAGGATAGCTTTGACTTTTGGGCTATATAGTACTATTTGGAGGCATTCTGCGCTCCACTGTGCTCGAGTTTATAGTGCGCGTCTCTGGGTAGGCCCGCAATAATGGTCTCGGCAAGTTAGGTTGAGATAGGCTACGTTCGTTTGGTTATGTTTGCTTGGGTTATGAGTGGATAGCATTGGCCTTCGTGGTATGCTCCGTTATTCCGTCGATTTCTCCGCCCTACCGTGCTTTAATATATTCTGCTTTGCCCTGTGGGGTCCAAGAATTGTGTTCGCGGCACGTCATGTTTAGTTAGGCTTCGTCCGGGTAGGTTACGTTGGCCTGGGCTAGGTGCGTAAAGCTCAAACCTTTCTGCTATACACTGCAATACTAAGGGCTTCTGCACTCCACCCCCTCTAGTACGTTGTACTTCACACTGGGGAGGCCAGCAATAGTGGTCTAGGCACGATAGGTTGCGTTATGTTACGTTTGGTTATGCTACGTTTGGTTAGGTTAGGCTAGGGTAGCTTTGAATTTTGTGCTATACACTGCTATTCGTTGGATTTCTACGCTCTACTGTGACCTAATATTCTATGCTTTGCTCTGTAGAGGCCAGAAATGGTGGCCGCCGCGAGTTAGGTTCCACTGGGATACGTTTGGTTAGGTTGGGATACGTTAATTATGGCTTTTCTGCTATTCACTGCTATTCGGTGGATTTCTACGCTCGTCGCTGCTTCACTATACTCTACTCGGCTCTGGGGAAACCAGCAATGGCGGTCGTGTCACGATAGGTTCGATTAGGTTACGTTTTGTTAGGTTAGGTTAGCTTGTGTTTGGATAGGATGGCATTAACTTTAGCGCTATGCACTGCTCTTCGTAGAATCTCTGCGATCTACTGTGCTCTACTATGTTCTGCTTGGCTCTGCGGCGGCCAGCAATAGAGCTTTCGTCTCGACAGGTTTAGACATTCTACGTTTGTTTCAGTTAGGTTGGGTCTGCTTAGGTAGGGACATCATCGGTCTTCGTGCTGTACATTGTTATTTAGTGGCTTTCTGCGCTCTACTGTGCTCTACTATGCACTGCTGGACTGTGGGGAGCCCAGCAATACTGATGGCAGCGCGTGCGGTTTAGTCAGATTACGTTCGGTTAGGGTAGGTTAGGATTGGTTAGGTTAGGATGACTCTGAGCTTTGTGCTCAACACATATGTCCTGTGGATTTCTGTGCTCTAATGTTCTCAATCGTATTGCGCTTGACACTGTGTCGCCAGCGATGGTGGTCGCGGAAATATGGTTCGGGCTATGTTACGTTTGGTTATGTTAAGTTTGCTTATGTTTGTTCAGGGTATCGCCGACATTTGCGCTTTACACACAGATGCGTCGGAATCCCGCGCTCTGATGTGCTCTTGTATATACTGCTTGGCTCTGGGTATGCCTGCAATAGTGTCCTTGGCGCGATACTATGAGTTATGTTACGTTCGGTTATGCTACGCTTCGCTATGTTAGGATACGAAGGCCATGACTTTTGCGCTATGCATTGTTATTGGGTAGATTTCTGCCTTCTACTCCGCTCTGATATACTCTGCTTGGATCTGGGGAGGCTAGAATTAATGGTCTCTGCATGTTAGGTGGAGTTTTGCTACGTTTTCTTATATTGCGTTCGGTTAGGTTAGGATAGAATAGCTTAGACTTCTGTGCCATGCGCTGCTCTTAAGTGGAGTTTTCCCTCTACTGTGCTCTAACATGGTCTGCTAGGCTTTGGGGTTGTCAGTATTGATGGTCTCGGCACGTTAGGTTAAGTAAGGTTTCGGTTCGTTTGGTTAGGTTTGGAAGGTTTGGTTAGGATTTCTTTGACTTTTGTGCTATACATTCCTCCTTCATCTTCTTCTTCATCCGCGCTCAACATTTCTCTACTATACTCCGCCTGACTCTGGGAGGCGAGCAATTGTGGTCGCTGCACGTTAGTTTGGGTCAAATTACCTTTGGTTTCATTAGGTCAGGTAAAGCTCGGTTAGGATAGCATTGACATTTCTTACTATACACTATTTCGTGCTGGATTCCTGTGTTCTTATGTGCTATACTATATTGTGCATGGCTTTGGATTCGCCTGCGGCAGTGGTCACGGCAAGTTATCTTGAGCCATGCCAGGCTCCGTTAGGTTAGTTTAGGTCAGATTAGGTCAGGATACCTTCGACTATTGTGCTATACACTGCTATTCGTTGGACTTCAGCGCACTAATGCGTTTTAATATGCTCTGCTTGACACTTGGGTGGCCAGCAATTGTGGTCTCGGCACGTTACGATTTGTTAGGCTACGTTTTATTAGGTTACGCGTGGTTACATTTGTTTAGGATGGCTTCAGCTTTCGTGCTATACACTATTATGATATGGGCTCATGTCGTCTACTGTGCTCTGCTATATTCGGCTTCGCTCTGCGGTGACCGGCAGCAGTGGCCTAGGAACGCGCAGTTTAGTTACGCTACGATTGGATGTGTCAGCTTAGGACAGGTTAGGTTAGGGTATCTCTCACTTTCGTTCTGTGCACTGCAAGGCGGTGGATTTTTGCGCTCTACTGTGCTCTAGTATATTCTGCTTCGCGCTGGGGATGCCAGCAGCAGTGGTCGCGGCACGTTATGTTGAGGTATGCTACGTTTGGTTAAGCTAGGTTGTGCCAAGATAAGTTATGGTAACTTCGACTTTTGTGCTATACACAGCTATTCGGTGGATTTCTGCGCACTTCATTGCTCTACAATGCTGTGCCCGACTCTGGGGTGGCGAGCAATAGCAGTCGCGGCACGTTAGGTTGAGTTAGGTTACGTTTGGTGAGGTTAGGGTAGCTTGGACTTTCGTGATATACATTGTTATTCGATGGATTTCTGTGATCTACTGTACTCTACTGCATTCTGCTTGGCTCTGCGGAAGCCAGGAGCAGTGTTCACTGCACGTTACGTTGAGCTGTGCTACGTTTTGTTAGGTTACTTCATGTCAGGTTAGGTTAGATTATTTTCGGCTATTGTGCTGTTCACTGCAATGCGGTTAATTTCTGCGCTCCACATTGCCGTACTGCATTCTGCTTTTCTGTGTGGAAGCCAGCAATGGTGATCCCGTCATGTTAGGTTTACTTAAACTAGGTCTGTATACGTTACGTTTGGCTAGGTTAGGATAGGCTGTACTGACTTATGTAGTATACACAGCTGTCCGTTGGATTTCTGTGCTCAAATGTGCTCTGACATGCTTTGCTTGTCTCGACGGATGCCATGAGTAGCGGCCGCGGCGCAATATGATGAGTCAGACCACGTTTGGTTAGGTTAGGTTGGGCCGTGCCAGGTTAGGGTATCCTTGACTACTCTGCTATACACTGCAACGCGGTGGATTTCTGCGCTCTACTGTGTTTTGGTATATTCTGATGAGCGATGGTGAGGCTAGTAGTAGTGGTCCGGGCTCTTTGGTTTGAGTAAGGTCACGTACGTTTATGCTACGTTTGTCTAGGTTAGGAAACGATTGCCTAGACTTTTGCGCCGCAAACTACTATTCGGAGGATTTCAGTTATCTACTGCGTTCTAACATGTTCTGCCTGGCTCTGGCGAGGTCAAAAATATTGGTTACGTCACGCTGTCTTGTTTTGCACTACGTTTGTATAGGCTAGGTTTGGCAAAGTTAGGTTGGTGTATCTTTCACTTTTGTGCTGTGCAGTGCAATGCGGAGGATTTCTGAGCTCTACTTCGATCTGGTATATTCTGTTTGGTTCTGGCGGGGCCAGCAATTCTAGTCTCTCGCGTTAGGTTCAGATGCGTTACGTATTTTTATGACACGTTTTGTTTGGTTAAGACAGGACAGCCCTGACTTATGCGCTATACACTGCCATTCAGTGGGTTCCTGCTTTCTTGTGGGCTCTGACACATTCCGCTTGCCTCTGGGAAGGACAGCAATATTGTTCTCGTCTCGGTATGTTGTGTTACACTACGTTTCGATAGGCTTGGTTAGGTCAGCTTAGGTCAGGATATGTTTGACTTTTGTGCTATACACTGCAATGCGGAGGATTTCTGCGCTCTACTCTGCTCTAGCATATTCTGCTTGACTTTGGTGGGGCCAGCAATAGTGTCCTCGGCACGATATTATGAGTTGAGTTACGTTGGGTTATGTAACGCGTGGTTAGGTTAGGATACGACAGCCTTTACTTTTGAGCTATACATTGCTTCTACGGTGCCTTTCTGCTTTCTACTGTGCTCTAATACGTTCTGCTTGGCACTGGACAGTCCAGAAATATTGGCCTAATCGCGTTATGTTGAGTTACTCTACGTTTGGTTAGGTTAGGTTAGGACAGGTTAGCTTGGGTTATCTCAAACTTTGTGCTATGCACTGCCGTGCAGTGTATTTCTGCCCTCTTCTGAGCTCTATTGTATTCTGCTCGGCTCTGTGGACGCCAGAGGTAGTGGCAACGGGATAATACGTTGAGTTAAGATACGTTTCGTTGTGTTACGGTTGGCTATGTTACGATCGCATAGCTTTGACTTTTGCGCTATACAGTGCAATGCGGCAGATTTCTGCGCTTTATTGCGCACTGGTATACTCTTGTTGGCCCTTGGGATGCCAGTAATAGAGGTTTCGGCGCGTTAGGTTGAATAATGTTAATTATGTTCATTATACGTTTGGCTAGGTTAGGATACGATAGCCTAGACTCTTGCGCTATACACTGCTATTCGGGGTAGTTATGCATTCTACTCTGCTCTAACATGTTCTTCTCGGCTTTGAGGAGGCCAGCGCTATTGGCCTCGTCACGTTATGCTGAGTTTCCCTGCGTTTGGGAAGCTTCGGCTAGGTCAGGTTTGGTTAGGATATCTATCACTTTGTGATATGCACTGCTATACGGTCGACTTCTGCTTTCTACTTTGCTGTAGTATATTCTGCTTTCCTCTGCCGAGGCCAGCAATAGTGGCCTTGGCGTGTTAGGTTGAAACATGTTACGTATGTTAATGTTACGTTCGTTAGGTTAGGATAAGATAACCTCGACTACTGCGCTATATACTGCTGTTCAGTGGTTTTCTGCCTTCTATTGTACCCTAATGTGTTCTGCTTGGCTCTGGGGAGGCCAGCAATATTGGTCACGTCATGTTATGTTGAGTTAACTGCGTTTGGACGATTTAGTTTGTGTCAGGTATGGTCAGGATGCGTTAGGCTTTTGTGCTATGCAATGCATTACGGTGGATGTCAGCGCTCTGCTCTGCTGTAGTATATTCTGCTTGGCTGTGGGGAGTCCAGCAACTGCGGTCGCGGAACGTCATGTTGAGTTATGCTTTGTTTGGTTAGGTTAGGGTAGGTCATGCTATCTAAGATTTTTACGCAATTCACTGCAATGCGGAGGATTTCTGAGAACTACTGTTCTCGTGTACGTTCTGCTTATCTCTCTCGAGGCCACCGATAGTGGTTTCGTCGTGTTAGGTTGTGTTAGCCTACGTTTGGTTGTGCTACGCTTGGCTACGTTAGAATAGGGTACTCTTACTTCTGTGCTACTCACTGCTATACGGTGGATTTCCGGGCTCTAATGTGCTCTAATATTCTCTCCTTGGCTCTGGGTAGGCCAGAATTATTGGTCTCGTCACGTTGTGTTTAGCTACACCACGTTTGGGTAGGTCAGGTGAGGTCACGTTAGGCTAGGATATGTTTGTCTTTTGTGCTCTACACTTAAAAGCGACGGTATTCTGTACTCTGGTGTGCAATAGTGTATTGAGTTTGGCTCTTGGGTTGCCAGTAATACTGGTCGGTCCAAAATGTACGGCTTGGCTCTGGGGTGGCCAGTAATTGTGGTCTCGGCTAGTTAGGTTTAATTACGTTTCGTTTCATTAGGTTAGGTTAGGAAGTTTCGGTAAGGATTTCTTTGGCTTTTGTGCTGTACGCTGACATTCGGTGGAATCCTGAGCTCTATATTGCCCTACTATACTGTGCTCCGCTCTGGAGCACAATGGTCGTGGCAAGTCAGGTTGAGTTGTGGTACGTTAGGTATGGCTTGGTTAGGTTAAGCTTGGTAAGGATACCTTTGACGTGCGTGTTATACACTGTCATAGGATGAATGGATGGGTAGGCTATATTTGGTAAGGATGGCTTTGACTTTCGTGCTGTACACTGTTATTCGGTGGGTTCCTGTGATCTACTGTGATCTAATATCTTCTACTTGGTCCTGTGGAGGTCAGCAATTGTAGCCTCGGTACGTTAGGTTGAGTTATGTTAAGTTTTGTTAATTTAGGTCCGCCAACGTTCGGTAGGGGTAGCATCGTCTTTAGCGTTATACACTGTTGCTCGGTGGATATCTGCACTCGACCATGTTCTATTACTTTCTGCTTGGCTATGGGGTGGCCAGTAATAGTGGTCTCGGTACGTTTGGTTGAGTTATGTTACGCTTCATTAGGGTAGGTTTGTAAGGCTTGGTTAGGATCCATTTAGCTTCTTCGCTTTACACTGATATTCGGTGTATTCATGCGCTCTACGTTGCTCTACCGTACGTGGCTCGTCTCCGGGGAGGCCAGCAACAGTGGTCGGGGCACGATATGTTGAGTTAGGTTACGTTTGGTTAGATTAGATTAGGAAACGTTTGATTACGGTGGCTTTAATTTTTGTGTTATACACGGATACTCGGCGGAACTCTGCGCGCTGCTGTGCTCTAATACGTTCTGCAAGAATCTGCGGAGGACAGCAATACAGGTCTCGGCTAGCTAGGTTCGGTAATCCACGATCGGTTAGGTTAGGTTGCGGCAAGTTAGCTGACGATATATTCGTCTTTTGTGCTAGACACATCTATTTGTTGACTTTCTACGCTCTACGTAGCTCTACTATACTCTGGCCGACACTGGAGTGGCCACTAATAGCGGTATCGGCACGTTAGTTTGAGTTATGCAACGTTCGGTTAGGTTATATTAGTTTGGCTTAGGTTTGCATTGCACTGACTTTCGCGGTGTAGACTGTTTCACGGTGGACTTCAGCGCTCTGCTGTGTTCTGGTATGCTCCGCTCGGCTCTGAGGATGCCAGCAGCAGTGGTCACGGCACAGTAGGTTATGGTAAGACACGATTGGCTATGTTACCTTTGCTTTCGTTAGGTTCGGATAACATCGACTTTTCTGCTATACACTGCAATTCCATGGATTCCTGCGCTCTACTCTTCTCTAGTATGCTCTGCTTGACTCTGCGGAGGCCAGAAATTCTGGTCGCGGCAGGCTAGGTTGAGTAAAGTTACGTATGGTTATGTTCTGTGAGGTTGTATTATTTTAGGATAGCTTTGACTCCTTTGCTCAGCACAACTATCCTATAGACTTCCGGAATCTACTGCGGTCTTTCGTACTGTGCTCGTCTCTGGGGACACCATCAACAGTGGTAGCGGCACTTTCGGTTGTGTTATGTTACGTACGGTTAAGTAAGGTTAGGTTAAGTGTGCTCTGGTTACCCTTGGCCTTTGCGCTGCACAATGCTAATCGGTGGATTTCTGCGCTTTATATTGCTTTACTATACCGTGCACGACCCTGGTGTGGCCAGCAATAGTTGTCGTGGCACGTAAGCTTGTGTTATGTTACGTTTGGTCGTGTCACGTTTGGTTAGGTTAGGACACTGTAGGCTTGACTTTTGCGCTATACATTGCTTTTCGGGGGATTTCTGCGCTCTACTGTGCTCCAACATGCTGTGTCAGGGTGTGGGAGGCCAGCAATTGTGGCCCCGGCACGTTAGCTTGTGCTATCCTGCATTTGTCTAGGTTATGTTTGTTTGGGTTTTTTATGGATAGCTTTGACCTTCGTGGCAAGGACTGTTATTCGGTGGATATCTGCGTTCTACTCTGCCCTACTATCATCTACTCGACTCTCGTGAGGCCGGCAATAATGGTCGCTGCGCGTTAGGATGTGTTTTCTTACTTTCGGTTAGGTTAAGATTGTTTGGGCAAGGCTTCGGTAGCTTTGACTCCTGTGCCATACACTGCATCGCCGCGGTTTTCTGTGATCTACTGCGCTGTAGTATTTTCTGCCTGGCTCTGGGGAGGTCAGCAATAGTGGTCTCACTTCTAAAGGTTTAGTTAGTCTACGTTTGATTATGTCAGGCTTGGCCTTGTAAGGATAGGGTATCCTTGACATTTCTGGTATTTGCTGCTACTTGGTGGCATTCTGGGCTTTATTGTGCTCTATTGTATTCTTGTTGGCTCTGGGAATTCCAATAGTAGTGCTTTCGGCTCCTTAGGTTATGATAGTCGACGTTTGGTTGTATCACGTTTGGCAAAGTTAGCGTAGGGTTGCGTTGACTTTTGAGATGTTCAGTTCTATTAGCTGAATTTCTACGCTCTACATCGCCCTACTATACTGCGCTCTACTCCGGGGATGCCAGTCATAGTGGTCTCAGTGCTTTAGTTTGAGATATGATACGTTTGGGTATGTTACGTTTGGATAGGGTAGGAGAGGATAGCTTTGACTTTTGTGCTACGCACTGCTATTCGGTGATTGTCTGCGCCTACTGTGCTCTAATTCGCTGAGGGGAATCCGGTAACAGTGGTCCCGTTTCATTAGGTTTAGTTACGTTGCGTTTGGTTAGGTTAGGTTGGGTTAGGTTTGGTCTGAATATCTTTGACTTTTGCGCTATTCACTGCAGTGCGATCTATTTCCCCGCAACACTCTTCTCTGCTACATACTGCCTGGCATGGGGGGGGGCAGAAATAGTTGTCTCGGCACGCTAGGCTGTGTTAGGTTTCGTTTGGTTATAGTATGTTCGGTTAAGTTAGGGCAGGGTAGATCTGACTTTTGTGCTTTACACTGCTTTTCGGTAGATTTCTGCGCTCTGCTGTGCCCTAATATGCTCTGCTTTTGCCTGGGGCGGCCAGAAATCGTGGCCGCGGCATGTTATGTTTTGTTAGGTTACGTATGGTTAGTCTGTGTTAGCATGGGTAAGTCTCGGATAGCTGTGATGTTTCTACTACACTCTGAGTTTCTATGCATTTCCGCGCGCTACTCTCATCTAGTATGTCCTGCATGGCCCTGGGGAGGCCAGCAACAGTGGTCGTAGCACGTTAGGTTGAGTTAGATCACTTTCGCTTGTGTTAGGTTTGGCTGGGTTGGGATACGGTTGATTTCTGCGCTCTACATGCCTGTAATACGTTCCGCTTCGCTCTGGGGAGGACAGCAATGGCGGTCGCGACAGGTTTGATTGTGCTTGGTTACGTTTAGTTTAGTTAGGGTTGGTTAACTATGGTTAGGAGTGCTTTGTCGTTTGAGCTGTACAAGGCTATTCGGTGGATTCCTACGCTCTACTGTGCTGTAGCATATTCTGCTTGGCCATCGGGAGGCCGGCAGTAGTGATCTGGGCGCTTTAGGCTGAGTTATGTTCCGCTTCGCTATGTTACGATTGGTTAGGTTAGGGTAGCATAGCATAGACTTTAGTGCTATACACTGCTATTCTGCCGATTTCAGCGCCCTACGTTGCTCTGCTATGCCCTGGTCGGCTTTGGGACGGCCGGTAGTGGTGGTCACGGCACGTCAGGTTGAGCTAGGCTACGCTTGGTTTGGCTATGTTGGTTTGCGTTAAGTTTGTATAGATTCGACTTTCGTGGTGTAAACTGACGTTCGGTGGATTTCTGCGCTTCACTGTGCCCTTGTATATTCTGCCTGGCTCTGGGGAGGCCAGCAGCATCTGCTTCGGCAGGTTATCCTGATATAGGTTGCGTTTGGTTATGTTACGTCTGGTTACGCTAGGACAAGGTAGCTCTGGCAATTATGCTATACTCTGCTATTCGGTGGATTTCTGCGCTCTACATTGCTGTACAACACTCTGCCAGACACTGGGTATGCGAGCAATGGCGGTCGCGGCACGTTTGGATTTGTTATGTTACGTTTGGTTAGGTTAGCTTTGGATATGTTCGGTTAGGGCAGCTGTGACCTTCGTGCCATACACATTCATTCGGTGGATTTCTGTAATCTACTCTGCTCTACTATGTTCTGCTTGGCTGCGTGGATGCCAATAACAGTGGTGGGGGCTCGTTATGTTTTGTTATACGGCGTCTGGTTAGGTTAGGTTATGTCAGGTGAAGCTAGTATACCGCGGCTTTTAAGCTATTCACTGCAATTCGGTGGATTCCCTTGCTCTACAGAGCTCTAGTGCACTTTGCTTATCTCTGCGGAGGCCAGGAATAGCTGTCTCGCCATGGTAGGTTGAGTTAGGCTACGTTCAGTTAGGTTATGATTGGCTCGGTTAGGATAGGCTACTTTATCTTTGGTGGTATACACTGCGATTCAACGGATTTCTGCACTCTGCTGTAATTTAATGCGCTCTGCTCGTCTCTAGGCAACACAGCAATAGTGGTCGAGGTACGTTGAGAATTCCATATGTTACATTTGGTTTTGTTAATGCTCTATACATTAGGATCGGATAGCTTTGACTCTTGTGCTGCACACAGCCATTCGATGTATTTCTGCGCTCTACTTCCCTCTAGCATGTTCTGCTTGTCTTTGGGGAGGCCGACAATTGTGGTATCGGCACGTTCCGTTGAGTTCGGGTACGATGGTTTGGGTTAGGTTAGTTCAGGTATTGTTTGGTTATCTTCGACCGTTTTGTTATACAATGCGATGCGGTGGATCTCTGCGCACTACTTTTCTCTAGTACATTCTGCTTGTCTCTGTGGAGGCTAGCAATAGTTGTCTTGTCATGATAGGTTGAATTAGGTTACGTATCATTGGGCAGGTTAGGAATGTCTGGTCAGCGTTTCTTTGACTTTTGTGCTATACGTTGCTATTCGTTGCATTTCCGCGCTCTGCATTCCTCTACTAAACTCCGCCCGACCATGGGGAGGCGATGGACAGTGCTAGTGGCACGCAGTTTATGTTATGTTACGTTCGGATGGGGTGTGTTAGGCTATGTTTGGTAAGGATACCTTAGACTTTCTTGGTGTACACTGTTATTCGGTGAATTTCTGTGGCCTACTGTGCTCTGCTACATTCTGCGCGACTTTGGGAGGCCAGCTGCAGTCGTTGTGGCATGTTATGTTGAGTTATGCAACGCTTGGATGTGTTACGTTTGGTGAGGTTATGGTAGGATAGCTTAGACTAATGTGCTATACACTGCTACGAGCGGATTTTTGCGCTCTACTGTGCTCTAGCATATTCCGTTGGTATCTGGGGATGCCACCCCTAGTGGTCCCCATGTTAGGTAGAGTTAGACTACGTTTGGATATGCAACCCTTGTCTTGGTCAGGATAGCCTACTTTGCCTTTCGTGCTGAACACTGCTTTTCGGCGGACTTCTGTGATCTACAGTGTTCCACTATATTCTGCTTTCTCCCGATGATGCCAGCAGCAGTGGTCGCGGCAAGTTATGTTGAGATGTGCTACGTGTGGTTAGGTTAGGTTAGGACAGTTTAGGTTATCGTATATTCGACTTTCGTGCTGCACACTGTTATGCGGTGGATTCCTACGCTCCACGTTGCTCTACTATTCTCTGTTCGACTCTGGGGAGGCGAGCAGTAGTGGTCGTGGCACGTCAGGTTGAGATATGTTACGTTCGGTTTGGTTAGGATAGAATAGCTTAGACTACTGAGACCTACGCTGCTAGTCGGTTGATTTTTGCACTGTAATGTGCACTAATATGTTCTCCTTGGCTCCGTGGCGGCCAGTAATTGCAGCCACGGCTAGTTAATTTGTGTTATGTTACGGTTCGTTGGGTTATGTTATGGAGGTTTTGTAAGGGTTTCCTCGACTATTGTGCTATGCACTGCTATTCGGAGGATCTATGCGCTATACATTGCTCTACTGTACTCCGCTCGACTCTGGGGAGGACCGTAATAGTGGTCTCGGCACGTTAGGTTGTGTTATTTTTTGTTTGGTTGGGCTACGCTTGATTGTATTAGGATAGGGCAATTATGACTTTTACGCTATACACTGCTACTCGGTGGACTTCTGCCATCCACATTGCCCTACTGTACTCTACTCGACTATGGAGAGACCAGCAATAGCTGTCGCAGCGCGATAGGCTAAGTTTGGTTACGTTAGGTTGGGTTTGGTTAGGTTAAGTCTGGTAAGGATGGCATTGACTTTTCTGTTGTATAATGCAATTCGGTGGATTCTTGAAATCTACTCTACTCTAATATGTTCTGCTTGGCCCTGGGGAGGACAGCGGTAGATGCCTCGGCCTGTTACGTTTGGTTATTCTACGGTTGGTGACGTTAGATTAGGTCATGTTGGGTTAGGATTTCTTTGTCTTTTGTGCCATTAACTTCTATTCTGCGGCCTTCTGCGCTCTACTGTACACTAGTATAGTCTGCTTGGCTATTGGGAGGCCAGCAATTGTGGTTTCGTCTCGTTTGGTTAAGTTAGGTCGAGTTCGGTTGTACTACGTTTGGATAGTGTATGAGAGGGTATCTCTGACTTTTGTGCTGTACGCGGCTATTCGGTTGATTTTTGCGCTCTACGTTGCTCTTCTCTAATCTGCTCGACTCTGTGGATGCCAGCAAGAGTGGTCTCGGCCCGTGTGGTTTAGTTAGGTTACGTTCCGTTACGTTACGTTTGTTTGGGGAAGTTTGGATAGGTTTGGCTTTGGTGGTATGCACTGCTATGCGGTGGATTTCTACGCTCTACAGTGCTCTATTGTGCTCTGCTTGTCTTTGGGGAAACCACTAACGGTGACATCGGCACGATAGGTTGAGGTAGGATACGCTAGGCCAGGTTACGTTAGCACTGGTGAGGCTTCGATAGCTTCGACTACTCTACTTTACAATACGATTCCGTGGATGTCTGCGCTCTTCTCTCCTATATTATGTTGTGCTTCGCACTGTGGAGGCCAGCAAAATTAGTCGCGGCACGATCGGTTGAGATACGTAACGATTATAGGTTACGTTAGGTTAGGTTTGGTTAGGATGGCTCCCACGTTTGTGCTATCCACTGTTGTTCGATGAATTTCTGCGCATTACTGTGCTCAAATATGTTCTGCTTGGCTCTGGGGAGGCCAGCGGCTGAGGCCTCGGCACGTTATGATGAGTAAGGCTACTTTTGTTTAGGTTAGGGTATGTCCGGTTAGGTTAGGGTATCTTCGACCTTTGTGCTTTTCACTGCAATGCGGCGGATTTCTGAGCTCCGCTGTGCTCTAGTATATTCTCCCTTGCTTTGTGGCTGTCAGCAGTAGTGGTCTGGGCACTTAAGGTTGGGTCTTGTTACGTTTGGTTGTATTACGCTTGGTCATGCGAGGCCAGGGTAGCTTTGACCTTTGTGCCGTGCACTGCTATTCAGGGGTATTTTGCGCCCTACCGTGACCTAGTTTTCTCTGTTTCCTCTTGCAATTCCGGAAATAGTGGCCGCGGCGTGTTAGGATTGGATAGGTTACGTTTGGTTAGGTTAGGTTTCTTTGGGTTAGGTAGAGGTACCTTTGACTTTCGTGATATGCAATGATATTCTGTGGACGTCAGCGCTCTGTTCTCCTGTAATATGACCTGGTCGGCGACGTGGAGGCCAGCAATAGTTGTCTCGGCACGTTAGCTTGAGTTGGGCTACGTTTGGTTAGGTTATGTTTGTTTGTGTTAGTTTTGGGCAGCTGTGACTTTTGTGCTCTACACTGCGATACGATCAACGTATGCGCTCTACTGTGCTCCAGTATGCTCTGCTTTTCACTGCGGAGGCCAGCAATTGTGGTCTCGACACGCAAGCTTGTGGTATGTTACGCATGGCTGCTATGCTCCGATACGTTTTGTTATTATAGCTTTGACTCCCGTGCTATACTATTCGGTTGATATCTGTGCACTGCATAGCTCTGCTGGCATCGGCTTGTCTCCGGGGAGGCCAGCAAGTGCGGTCGTGGCAGGTTCCGTTGAGATAGGTTACGTTTGGTTAGGCTACGTTAGGTTATGTTTGGCTAGGATGGCTCTGACTTTTGAGCTATACAAGGCTATTCGGTGGATTTCTGCGCCTTACTGGGCTCTAATATGCTCTGCTTGGCGTTGGGGATGCCAGCAATGGTGGTCTCGGCACGAAAGGTTGAGACAGGCAACTTTACGTTATGTTACGTTTGGTTAGGGTAGGATAGGATAGATTTGACTTTTTCGCTTTACACCGCTGTTTAGTGGATTGCAGCGCTCTGGATTGCACTAATATTCTCTGCTCGTCTCTGGGGATACCACCAATAGTATTCTACTCGCGTTATGATTAGTTAGGCTACGTTAGGTTAGGTTAGGTTAGGGTAGGATAGCAAATGATGTCTTTGATTTTTGTGCCACACACTGCAATGCGGTGGATTACTGCGCTCTGCTCTGCTCTAGTATACTCTGCTCGACTTTGGTGAGGCCAGTAGCAGTGGTCTCGCTCCGCTAGGTTGAGTTAGGCTCCGTGCGGTTAGGGTACGTTTGTTTTGTTTAAGATTGGATAGCTTCGACTTTCGTGGTATAAACTGTTGTTCGGAGCATTTCTGCGCTCTACTGCTCTCCAGTATGTTCTGCTTGGCTCAGGAGTGGACAGCAATAGTGGTCTCGTCACGTTAGGTTGAGATAGATAACTTTTATTTATTTTACGTTCCGTACGGTTAGGATAGGGTAGCTTTGACTTTCGTGTTAGAAACCTCTATTCGGTGTGGCTCTCCACTCTACTGTGCTCTAATATGTTCTGCTTGGATCTGGGGTGCCCGGCAGTATCTGTCTCGGCACGTTAGTCTGGGTTAGGTTGCGGTTAGTTGTGTTACGTTAGGTTTGATTAGCATAGGGTAGCTTTGGCTCTTGTGCTATACACGGCTATTCGTCGGATGCCTGCGCACCACTTTGCCCTACTATACTCCGCTCGAATCTCGGGAGGCCAGCAGTGGTGGTCGCCGCGCGTTAGGTTGAGTTGGATTAACATCGCCTATGTTAGGGAACGTTGTGTTAGGTTAGGGTAGCTTTGATTATTGTGCTGCACATTGTTATTCCATGGATTTCTGCGCTCTTATGCGCTGTATCACACTATGCTTGTATCTGAGGACGCCAGGAATCGTCCTGTCGGCAAGTTAGGATGATTTACGTTACGTTTGGTTGGGTTATGTTTGGTTAGGTTTGGTAGGTACAGCATTGACTTTTGTGCTATACACTGCTATTCGGTGTATTTCTGCGCTCTACAGTGCTCTAGCATAATCTGCTTGGCCCTGTGGGGTCCAGCAAACGTGCTCGCGGCACGCTATGTTGAGGCAGGCTTCGATAGGTTTGGTTACTCTGCTATTCGGTGGATTTCTGCGCCTTACTGGGCTCTAATATGCTCTGCTTGGCGTTGGGGATGCCAGCAAAGGTTGTCGCGTCGCGATAGGTTCATCTATGTTACGTTTGGCAATGTTTCGATTGCATAGGTTTGGCGACGATAGCATCGAATTTTGTGCTATACGCTGCTATTCGGTGGATTTCAGAGCTTTTCTGTGCTCCAATATAATTTGCTTGGCTCTGGGTAAACCAGCAATAGTGGTCTTGGCACGTTCGGTTTAGTTATGCTTCGTTCCGTTTGGTTATCTTCCTGTGGGCTGGGTTGGATAATTTCGACTTTTCTTCTGTAGACTGCGATTCTATGGATTTCAGCGTTCCACCACATCTGATATGTTCAGCTTGGCCAATTTGGAGACCAGCAAAAGGGGTTGCGTCCCCTTAGGTCGACTTGTGTTACGTTTGGTAATGACGCGATTTGTTAGGTTTGGGGAGGGCAGCTTTGACTTGTGTGCTATGCACTGCTTTTCGGTTGCTTTCTGCGCTCTACTGTGCTCTACTATATTCTGCTTGTCCCTGGGGAGTCCAGCAGCAGTGGTCGCGGCACGTTATGTTTCGCTGTGTTATGTTTGGGTTAGGCTTGGTTGGCTTAGGCTTTTCCGAAATACACGGCGATTCGATGAATTTCTGTGTTCCACTATTCCCTAATATGCTTTGCTTGCCTCTGGGGAGGCCATCAATCGTGGGCGCGGAACTTTAGGTTGTGTTAGGTTACGCTTGGTTATGTTACGATTGGTTACGTTAAGGGTGGATAGCTTTGACTTTAGTGCTATAGCCTGTTATTAGGTGGGTTTCTGTGACCCACAGTGTTCTATTATTTTCAGGTTCGCTCTTGGAAGAGCAGCAACAGTGGTCTCCGCACGTTATGTTGAGTAATCTCACGTTCGGTTGGGTTGAGTCAAGCTATGTTTGGTCATGGTAGCTTCACCTTTTGTGCTGTACATAGCTATTCGGTGGACTTCTGCGCTCCACTATGCTCTAGTATGTACGGCTTGGCTCTCGGGAGGCCAGCAATACTAGTCGCGGCACGTTAGGTTTGGAATGGTTACGATTGAATAGGTCAGGTTTGGTTGGGCTATTTTAGGATTGCTTTTACATATGTTCTCGACACTTATATCCTATGGACTTCTGTGCTCCATTGTGCTCTAGTATATTCTGCTTTGCCCTGGGGTGGTCAGCAATAGTGGTCTGGGCACGTTATGTTGTTTCATGTAACGTTTGGTTTTGTTACCCTCGCTTATGTTAGGCCAGGGCAGCTATGACTTTTGTGCTGTGCCCTGCTATTCGGTGGATATCTGCGCTCTGCTATGACTTATTTCTCCCTACCATTCTCTGGGAATCCCAGAAATAGTGTCCGCGGAGCGTTAGGTAGCGTTATGTTACGTTTGGTTATGTTATGTTAGCATGGGTTTGGACATGATATCTTTGATTTTCGTGCTATACACTGCCATTCTATAGACCTCTGCGCTCTACGCACATCTACTGAGCCCTGCTTGGCGATGTGGAGGCCAGCAATTGTGGTTTAGATACGTTAGGTTCGGATTGGTTACGTTTGATTAAGCTAGGGTATGTCATGTTAGTTTAGGATAAACCATACTTTTTTGCTATACACTGCTATTCGGACGATTCCAGGGTTCTACCTTGCTCTGCTATACTCTGCTTAGATCTTGTGAGCCGAGCATTGGCCTTCGTGTCACGACAGGATGGGTTACGTTACGTCTGCTTATGATACGATTGGTTAGGTTAGTATAGGTTAGCTCTGACTTTTGTGCTATACTTCTTTATTCGGAGGATTTCTGCGTTCTACACTGCTCAACTTCTCTCTGCTAGACAATGGGGTCGGCAGTAATAGTTTTCCCGGCACGTTAGGTTAAGTTAGTTTGCGATTGATTACGTTTCGTTTGCTTAGGTTAGGATAGCAGAGACGTGACATTTGTGCCGTACACTGCCGTTCGTTCGATATCTGCGCGCTGCACAGTTCTACTCGTATCTGCTTGAATCGGAGGAGGCTAGCAAATGAGGTCGTGGCAGGTTTGGTTGAGATAGCTTACGTTTGGTTAGGTTAGGTGAGGTAAAATTTGGTCACGACGTCTCTGACTTTTGTGCTATACACTGCTTTTCTGTGGATTACTGCGCTCTACCCTGCACTAGCATATTCTTCTTGGCCCTGGGGAGGCAAGCAATTGTGGTCCCGTCTGGTTAGGTTGAGTTAAGCTACCTTCGGTTATGTTACGATTGGCTATGTTAGGATGGAGTATCTTCGACCATTGTGCTGTACACTGCGATTCTATTGATTTCTGCGCTCTACTCCCTTCTAATATGCTCTGCTCGGCTATGCGGACACCAGCTGTAGAGGTCTCGTCTCGTTCCGTTTAGATATTATACGTTGGGTTAGGTTAGGCTAGGACAGGCTAGGTTAGGATATCCTTGACTTTTGTGCTTTACACTGCTATTTGGTGGCTTCCTACGGTCTACCAAGATCTCGTTTATTCTGTTTGGTTCTGGGCAGGTCGGCAATAGCGGTTACGGCACCTTAGTTTATGTAAGTATGCGTTTGGTTGTACTACGTTTGGATATCGTATGATAGTTGATCTTCGACTTTTCTGCTATATACGGCTATTCGGTCGATTTCTTCGCTCCACGTTGATCTACTAAACCCTGCTCGACTCCGGGGAGGACTGTAACAGTGGTCTCGGCTCGTTAGGACTTGTTAGGTTATGTATGGTTACGTTGCGTTAGATTGGCTATGTTTGTATGGATTTGGCTTTCATGTTATACACTGCTATTCGGTGCATTTCCGCGGACTACTGTCCTCTAATATGCCTTACTCGTCTCTGGGGTTGTCGGTAATGGCGGTGGCGCCTAAACAGGCTGAGTTAGGTTACGTTTGGTTATGTTAGGTTCGGCTGAGTTTGATTAGGGTATCTTCGAGTTTCAAGCTATACACAGATATTCGGTGGATACCTGCCCTCCACTTTGCGCTACTCTACTCTGCTAGAACCTGGAGAGGCCAGCAATTATGCTCGCGGCACGTTACGTTGAGCTTTGCTACGTTAGACAAGGTCACGTTTGTCTGGGCTAGGTTCGGATATCTTTGACTTTTCTGCTGTACACAACTTTTATATGGATTTCTGCGCCCTACTCTCATCTAATATGCTCAGGATGGAAATGGGGAGGCCAGCTATCCTGGTCGCGGTACGTAAGGTTGACTACATTTCGCTCGGTCAGGCTTGGTTGGGTTAGGACGGCATGGCATCGACTTTTGTGCTACACACTGCTATTCGATGTATTTCTGCGCTCTTCATTGCTCTACTATACCCTATTCGGCTCTGGATAGGCCATCAATGGCGGTCGTGGCACGATAGATTGTGTTAGTTAACGTTCGGTTAGGTTAGGTTTGGATACGTTTGGCCAGGACGTCTCTGACTTTTGTTCTATGCACAGCTACTCATTGAATTTCTACGCCCTGCTGTGCTCTGATATATCCTGCCTGACTCCGGGGAGGCCAGCAGTATAGGTCTCGTCTCGTTAGGTTTAGATATTCTATGTCTTGTTAGGTTATGCTACGTTCGGTTAGGTTAAGATATTTTTGACCTTTGCGGTTTACGTTGCTATTTGGGGGATTTCTGTGCTCTACAGTGCTCTACTATACTCTGCTTGGATCTGGGGAGGCCAGGAAGAGTGGTCGAGGCACGATGGGTTTTGTTAGGATACGTTTGGTAATGTCACGATTGGCCATGTTAGGCCGGCGGAGCTTTGGCCTTTGTGCTGTGCACCTCGACTCGTTGCATTTGTTCCGTCTACATCGCTCTACTATACTCTGTTCGTCTCTGGGGAGGCCAGAACTGGCCTTCTCTGCGCGTCAGGCTGAGCTATGCTACGTATAATGAGGTTATATTGGTTTCGGTTAGGTTTGGATTGCTTTGACTTTCGTGGTATGGACGGTTGTTCTGTAGAATTCTGCGCCCTGTTGTGCTCTAGTGTGTTCTGCTTGGCTCTGAGGAGGCCTGAAACAGTGGCCACAGCACCTTGTTTGAGACGTATAACGTTCGGTTACGTTACATTGTTATGTTAGGACAGGTTAGCTTTCACTTTTATGCTATACACCTCTGTTTGGCGGGTTTCGGCACTCTATATTGCTGTAATATGCCCTGCTTGTCTCTGTGGATGCCAGCTATATTATTCTCGGCACGTAATGTTTAGTTGGTTTTCCCTTCGCTTGGTTAGGTTGGGACAGGTTTGGTTAGGATATCTTTGACTTTTGTGCTGCACACTGCAATGCGGTTAATAACTGCGCTCTACTGTGCTCCAGTATATTCAGCTCCGCTCTGGGGATGCAAGCAATAGTGATTTCGGCACGTTAGGTTGAGTTAAGCCACGTTCGGCTACGTTAAGTATGGTTATGTTTGTGTAGGGTGCCTTCGGCTATCGTGCTATGGACCGCGATTCTATGCATTTCTGCGCTCTACTCTCTTCCAATATCTTCTTCCTGACTCTGGGGAGGGCAGAAATAGCGCTCGCGGCACGTTAGGCTGAGACACGTTGCGCTTGGTTATGTTAGGTTTGGTGTGGTTAGGAAGGGATAGCTTATACTTTATTGCTATACACCTCTCTTCGGTGTATTTCTGCGCCCTGCAGCGGTCTGCCGTGCTCTGCTCGCCTTTAGGTAGTCCAGCAATAGTGGTCGCAGTACGTTAGGTTGTGTTAGGATACGTACGGTTAGGCTAGGCTCCGCTGCGTTAGTCCTGTATAGCCTTGACTTTCGTGTTATAGACTGTTATTAGGTGGATTCCTGCGCTCTACTGTGCTCTACTATGCTCTTCCCGAATCTGGGGTGCCCAGCAATAGTGGTCGCGGCACTTCATTTTGAGCTATGTTACGTCCGGTCTTGTTACCAATTGTTAGGTTAGAAAACGATGGCTTTAACTTTTGTGCTATGCACTGCTATTCGGTGTACTTCTGCGCTCTACCGCGATCTAATACGTCCTGCTTTGCTCTGGGGAGCCCAGTAACGATGGTCTCTGCACGTTAGCTTGTGTTAGGATACGTTCGACATTGTTACGGTTTGTTAGGTTAGGATAGGGTATCTATGACTTTTGCGACATACACAGCTGTTCGGTGGATTTCTGCACTCTATTGTGCTCTAGTTTATTCTGCTTGCCCCTGGTGAGGCATGAGCAGTGTTGACCTCGGCAAGTTAGTACAGTTTGGTTGCGTTTGGTTATGTTACGTTTGGTTAGGTGAGGAAATGATACCTTTGACTTTTGCGCTATACATGGCTATTTGATTGCTTTTCCGCTCTACTGTGGTCTACTATACTCTGCTCGGCTCTGCCGAGGCCAGCATAAGTGGTCATGCCACGAAATATTGTGTTAGGCTACGTTTGGTTATGTTACGTTTGTTGAGGTTAGCAGAGTGTAGCGTCGAGTTTTGTGCTTTACGCCGCTGTTCGTTGGATACCTGCGCTCTACATTGATCTATTGTACACTGTTCGACCCTGTGGAGGCCAGTAATAGTTGTCTCGGCACGTTAGGTTTAGATTGTTTACGTATGGCTATGTTACGTTTGGTTAGGTTACTATAAGGTAGCTTAGACTTTTGTGCCAAACACTGCCATCCGGTGGGTCACTGAGTTATTCGTTGCTCTAATACGCTCTGATTGGCTCTGAGGAGGTCAGAAATACTTGCCTCGGCGCCTTGCGTTTAGTCAGGCTACGTTCGGTTGCCTTCGGTTGGGACAGGTTGGGTGCTATACGCTGCAATGCGGTGGATTACTGCGCCCTCCTCTCCTCTAATGTGTTCTGCTTGGCCCCGTGGACGGCTGAAATATAGTTCTCGGCACGTTGGGAGTAGATGTGCTACGATTGGTTACGTCACGTTTGGCTTGGTTATGATAGGGTAGCTCTGACTTTTGTACTATACTCCGCTGTTCTGTCGATATCTATGCGCTGCATTGCTCTACTGGCATCTGCTTGAATCCGGGGAGGCGAGCAATAGTGGCCGTAGCACGTTTGGTTGCTTTCCGATACTTTCGGTTAGGTTAGGTTGGGTTGGGATAGGTTTGGTTAGAAAGGCATCGATTTTTGTGCTGTACACTGCTCTTCGGTGTATATCTGCGATCTGCTGTGCTCTAGCATATTCTGCTTGGCTCTGGCGAAGCCAGTAATAGTGGTCTCGGCAGGTTAGGTTGAGATAGTATGCGTTTGGTTAGGTTCTATTAGGTTTGGTTAGGTTCGAATATCTTGGACTTTTCTGCTCTGCACTGCGTTTCTATGGATTCCTGCGCTCTACTCACCTCTAGTATGCTCTGTTCCACACTGTGGAGGCCAGTAATGGTTGTCTCGGTGCGTCAGGTTGTGCTAGACTAAGTTCGGTTATAGTATTTTGGGTAGGGTTAGGCTTGGAGGGCTTCGACTTTCGTGGTATAAGGAGTAGTTCGGTGCATTTCTGCGCTATACTGAACTCTAGTGTGTTCTGATTGTCACTGTGGTGGCCAGCAATAGTGGTCTTGGCACGTTAGGTTGAGATAGATAACGTTTTGTTGTGTAACGCTTGGTATTGTTAGGACGGTAGAGCTTTGCCATTTATGCTATGGAAGGCTATTCTGTGCGACACTGCGCTCTACTTCGCTCTAGTATATTCTACTTGGCTTTGGGGAGGCCAGAAGTGTTGGTCTCGTCATGTTATCCTGTGTTAGGTTGCCTTTGGTTGGGCTAGGTTAGTTTGGGTTATGTTTGGATTGCTTTGATTTTCGTGGTGTAGAATGTCGTTCCGTTGACATCTGCGCCTTACTGTGCTCTGGTATCATCTGCTTGGCTCTGAGGAGGGCAGCAATAGAGGTCTCGGCAAGTTAGGAATGGTTAGGCTACCTTCGGTTACGCTACGTTTGGAAAGGTTAGGACAGGACAGCTTTGGCTTTTGTGCTTTGAACTGCCGTAAGTTGAATTTCTGCCCTCTACTCTGCTCTAGTATGTTCCGCATGGCCTTGCGGAGGCTAGCAATAGTGGTCGTGGCCCGCTACGTTGGGTAAGGCTACGTTTTGTTACGTTACGTTAGCCTTGGTAAGGTTTGGATTGATTCGACTTTCGTGGTGTACACTGATGTTAGGTGTAATTCTACGCTCTACCGTGTTCTAGCATATTCTGCTTGGCTGCGGGGATGCCAGCAATAGTGGTCTCGACCCGTTAGGTTGAGATGGGGTACGTTTTGCTGGGTTATGTTTGCGTTGGATAGGGTTGAATAGCTTCGACTTTTCTGCTTTACATGGCGATTCTGTGTATTTCTGCGCTCTAGTCCAACCTTTCATGCTCTTCTTGGCTGTGTGGAGGCCAGCAATGCTGACCGCGGCACCCTAGGTTGAGTTAGATCACCTTCGGTTAGGTTAGGTTTGGTCTGGTTAGGTCAGGATATCTTTCACTTCCGTGCTAGACATTGCTATATGCTAGCTTGCTGCGCTCTACTGCGCTCTACTATACCTTGCTCGTCTCTGGGGACCCAGTGGTCACGACATGACAGGATGTGCTATGCTACGCATGGTAATGTCACGATTGGTTAGGTTAGTATGCCAGCTTCGACTTTTGTGCTATACACCGCTATTCAGAGAATCTCTACGCCCCACATTACTCTATTGTACTCCGCGCGATTCTGAGGATACCCGTAATAGTGGTCTAGGCAAGTTAGGCTTTGTCAGGCTACGTTTGATATGGATATGATCGTTCGGTTTAGTTTTGGACTGCTTTGACTTTCGTGGTATAGATATTTTTTCGATGGACTGCTGCGCTTCACTGTGCTCTGGTATGTCCTGTTTGGCTCTGAGGAGGACAGCAATAGAGGTCTCGCTTCGTTAGGAATAATCAGGATACGTATGGTTAAGTCACGTTTCGTCAGGTATGGATAGGGCAGCATTGACTTTTGTGGTATACACTGCTCTACGTTGGATTTCTGCGCCAACTGTGCTCTAGTATGTTCTGCATGGCCCTGGGGAAGCCAGCAATGGTGGCCTCGGCACGCTAGGCTGTGTAATGTTACGAAAGGCTTTTCTAGGTTAGGATGAGTTTGGTTAGGGTAGCCATGACTTTTGCGCCATAGACTGTTATTCGGTCTATATCTGTCCACTGCATTTTTCAAATAACATCTGCTTGTCTCTAGGGTGGCCAGCAACAGCTGTCGTGGCAGGTATGTTTAGAATAGGTTACGCTTTGCTAGGTTAGGTTTGGCCATGTTTGGTTAGTGTGGCTATAACTTTTGCGCACAACACCGCTGCTCGGCGGATTTCTGCGCGCCACTGCGCTCTAGTATGCCCTGCTAGGCTCTGGAGAGGACAGAAATTGTGGTCGCGCACCTCAGGATAAGTTAATGTACGATGGGATATGTAACGAATCTCTAGGTTTGGAGAGGATAACTGTGCCTTTAGCGCTGTAGTCTGATATCAGGTGGACTCCTGCGCTTACAGTGCTCTAATATTTTCAGCTTCGCCCAGTCGAGGCTAGCGGCTGTGGTCTCGGCACGATATGTGGAACCATGTTACACACTGCTAGGTTGGGTTAGGCCATGTTTGTTTAGGATAGCTTTAACTTAAAAGCTGTAGACTGTTCTTCGGCCGACTTCTACACACTACTGTGCTCTAGTATGTCCTGCTTGGCTCTCGGGAGGGCAGCAACAGCGTTCTCGGCACGTTACGTTAAGTCAGGCCATGTTTGGTTTTGAATGTTTGGTTTGGGTTGGACCTGGGTGGCCATGAATTTTCTGATACACACAGCGATTATATGGATTTCTGCGTTCTGCTCTCCACGAATGTGTTCCAGTTGGCCATGCGGAGGCCAGAAATAGTGGTTGCGGCACGTTTGGTTATGCCACGTTTGGTAACGTTAGGAGAGGATAGCATTGACTTTATTGCTAGAGTCTGCTGTAAGGTGGATTTCTGTTCCCTGCAGTGCTTTAATATTTTCAGATTGGCTCTGGGAAGGCCAGCAATGGTGCTCTCGACACGTTATGTTGAGTCAGGTTACGTTATGTTATGTTGAGTTTTGCAATATTTGGTCTGGATAGCTTCAACTTTTGTGCTGTACGCTGCTGTTCAGTGGATTTCTGCCGTCTTCTGTCCTCTAGTATGTTCTGCTTGCTTCCGGAGAGGGCAGCAATAGCGTTCTCCGCACGTTATGTCGAGTCAGATTACGTGCGGCTAGGTTGGTTAGGACATATTTGGTCAGGGTAGCTTCAACTTTTGCGCTGTACGCTGCTATTCGGTGGATTCCTGCGCACCACTGTGCTCTGGTACGTCCTGCTTGGCACTGGGGTGGCCGGAAATATTTGTCGCGTCGCGTCATGGTAACTTAGGATACGGTCGGTTATGCCACGATTCCGTAAGATTGGGGGGGGGGGGAGCCATGCCTTTAGTGATATAGTCTGCTATTAGGTGGATTTCTGCGCCCTATTGTGCTATAAAGCTTTCAGCTTGGCTCTGGCAAGGCCAGCAATAGTGGCCTCGACACGTTATGTTTGGTCAGGATACGTTCTGTTTGGTTGTGTTTGGCAATGTTTGGTCTGCGTAGCTTTAGCTTTTGCGCTCTACGCTGCTATTCGTTGGATTACTGCGCTCCACTGTGCTCCAGTATGTCCAGCTTGGATCGGGGAAGGCCAGCAATAGCGGTCTCGGCACGTTATGCTGAGTCAGGTTACGTCCGGTTATGAGTTAATACTTATGAGTTAATTAAGTATGAGTTAAGCTATGCTGGGTTATGTCCTGTCGGTTTGGATTAGGTTTGGGTAACACTAACTTATCTGATATACACTGCGGTTTTATGGATACCTGCGTTCTACACTCACTAATGTGCTCTGCTCGAATCTGTGGAGACCAGCAGTAGTGGTGGTGGCACGTTAGGTTGAGGTTGGTTACGCTTGGTTGTGTTACAATTGGGTAGGCTTGGAAATTGCAGCTTTGACCTTAATTACATATTCGGCTATTAGGACAGCGGTCTCGGCACGTTATGCTGAGTCAGGTTACGCCCGGTTATGAGTTAATACTTATGAGTTAATTAAGTATGAGTTAAGCTATGCTAGGTTATGTCCTGTCGGTTTGGGTTAGGTTTGGGTAACACTAACTTATCTGATATACACTGCGGTTTTATGGATACCTGCGTTCTACACTTCACTAATGTGCTCTGCTCGTATCTGTGGAGACCAGCAGTAGTGGTCGTGGCACGTTAGGTTGAGGTTGGTTACGCTTGGTTGTGTAACAATTCGGTAGGCTTGGAAACTGCAGCTTTGACCTTAATTACATATTCGGCTATTAGGGGGACTCCTGAGTTCTACAGTATTGCAATATTTTCAGCTTGGCTATGGGAAGGACAGAAATAGTGTTATCGGCTCGTTATGTTGGGTCAGATTACTTTCGGTTAGTCTGGTTTACGCAATGTTTGGGAAGGAGAGCTTTAACTTTTGTGCTGCAGAATGCTATTCGATGGACTACTGCGCTCTACAGTGCTCTAGTATGACCTGCTTTGCTCTCGGAAAGGCAGCAATAGCGGTCTCGGCGCCTTAGGCTTGGTTATTCTACGTTTGGCATTGTTCTCTCGGTTCGGGTTATGCCTGGGACGCTTTGACGTTTCTGATATACATTGCAATTCTATTGATTTCTGCCTTATACTCTCCACTAGCGTGCTCTGCATTGCTCTTGGGAGGTCAGCATTAGCGGTCGCGGCATGTTGGATTGCGTTATTCTATGTTTGATTATGTTCCGTTGGTTTGGTATAGGTTTGGGTAGCTTTGACTTTTCTGATGTAAACTGCGATTCCATGGATTTCTGCGTTCTACTCTCCTCTAACGTGTTCTGCTTGGCCCTGCGGAGGACATCAATTGCGGTTGCGGCACGTTAGGTTGTTTTAAGGTACGTTAGGTTATGTTAGGTTTGGACAGGTTAGGTCAGGACATCCTCGCCTTTTGTGCTTTTCAATGCAATGCGATGGGTTTCTGCGCACTACTGTGCTCTGGTACATTCTGTTTGCCTCTCTGGAGGCCAACAATAATGCTCTCGTCTTGTTAGGTCCAGCCAGGCTACGTTTGAATGTGTCACGTTTGGCTAGGTTGGGCTGGCTGCTTTGGCTTTTGTGCTATACACAGCAATGCGTTGGATTCCTGCGCCCTGCTGTGCTCTAGTATATTCTGCTTGGACCTGTGGAGACGAGCAGTAGCGGCCTCGGCACGATAGATTGTGTTACGCTACGCTTGGATATGTTACGTTTGGTGAGGTTAGGATAGGATGGTTTAGACTATTGTTCTATACCCTGGTATCCGCGAATTCCTGCCCTCGACTGTTCGTCAATGTGCTCTGCTTGGCTCTGCGGAGGCCATCAATAGAGGTGCCGGCGCTTTAGGTTTAGATAGGCTTCGATAGCACATGAGAAGTCTGGTCATGTTTGGAGGGAATAGCTTAGACTTTTGTGCCGTTGACTGCTATTCGGTGGATTTCTGCGCTCTACTGCGCTCTAATATGTTCCGCTTGTCTCTGGGGTGGTCATGAATAGTCCTCTCGGCTCGTTAGTTTGACTTATGTTACGTTCCGTTAGGTTAGGTTAGGAATGCTCGGTTAGGATTTCCTTGACTTTTCTGCAATAAACTGCTATTCGGTTGATCCCTGCGTTCCACATTGCTCTACTATACTCTGCTTGAGCACGGGGATGTGAGCAGCAGTGGTCGCGGCACGTAAGTTCCAGTTACGCTATGGTTGGTCAGATCAGGTTATGCTATGTTTGGTTAGGATAGCTTTGTCATTCGTGGTATACACTGTTGTACGGTGGATTTCTCTGATCTACTGTGCTCTACTACATTCTGCTTGGTCCAGGGGAGGGCGGAAGCAGTGGTCGCGACACGTTATGTTGATTTAAGCTACGACTCCTTGTGTTCGGTTAGGTCGGGTTAGGTTAGGTTACCGTCGATCATGATGCTGTTCACTGCTTTGCGGTGTATTCCTGTGCTCGACTGTGCTCTGGTACATTCTGCTTCCCTCTGTGGAGGCCAGCAATTGTGGTCTCGTCAGGTTATATAGAGTTACATAAAGTTCGGCTGGGTTAGGTTAAGCTACTTTGTCTTTTGTAACTTCCACTGGTATTCGGTGGAATTCTGCGCTATATAGTGCTCTAGCATATTCTGCTGGGGAGGCCAGCAGTAGCGGTCGCGTAGTGATAGGTTTTGATGTGCTCCGTTTGCATCTGCTACGTTTGGCAAGGTTAGGGCATGCTACACCGTCTTTTGGGACTTACACAGCTATTCCGTGGACTTCTGTGATACACTGCGCTCTACTACAATCTGCTTGGCTTTGGAGAGACTGGCAGCAGAGGTCGCGGAACGTCATTTGAGCTATGCATCGTTTTGCTTGGTTAGAATAGTTCATGTTATGTTAGGGTATCTACGGCTTTTACGCAATTAACTGCAACGCGGTGGATTTCTGCGCACTACTGTGCTCTAGTACGTTCTGCTTGTCTTTGTGGATGCCAGCAATAGTGGTTTCGTCATGTTAGGTTGAGTTATGCTAGGTTTGTGTATGTTACGTTTGGCTAAGTTAGGATAGGCTACTTCGGCTTTTGTGCTACTCGCTGCTATACGGTGGATTTCCGCCCACTAGTGTGCCCAAATATGCTCCGCTTCACCCTTGGGAGGCCAGCATTAATGTCCTCATCACGTTGTGCTCAGCCACATTACGTTTTTATAGGTTAGGAAAGGATATATGCTAGTTCAGGATATGTTTGACTTTTGTGGTGTACACTGCTAAGCGGCGGATTTCTGCGTTCTGCAGTGATCTAGTATGTTCTGCTTGAACCCGGCGACGCCAGCAATACTGGTCTCGGCACGTTAGGATGGGTTATGCTACGTTTGCTTATGTTACGTTTCGTGGGAGTAGGATAGTATAGACTAACCCTTTGTTCTATAAACTGCTAACGGCGGATTTCTGCCCTCTACTGTGCTCTAATATTATCTGCTTGGCTGCGCGTAGACCAGCAATAGCGGTGCCGGCGCGTTAGGTTGAGCTAGGCTACGTTTGCTTATGATACGATTGGTTACGCCAGGAGTGAATAGTTTAGACTTTTGTGCCATCCATTGCTATTCGGTGGATTTCTGCGCTCTGCTGTGCTCTATTAAGCTTTCCTTGGCTCTCGCGTGCCCGTTGGTAGTTGACGCGGCACGCAAGGTTTTGTTCGGTTACGCTTCGTTAGGTTAGGTTAGGGAGACTGGATAGTATCGACTTTTGCGCCATACACTGCTATCCGCGGACTTCTGCGCTCCACAGTGTACTAATATTTTCTTCGTCGCACTGGGAGGCCAGCAATCGTGGTCTCGGCGCGTTATTTTGTGTTACACATCGTTTGCATAGGCTATGTTAGGTGAGGTTTGGTTAAGGTATCTTCCACATCTGCGCTTTGCACGGCAATGCTGTTGACTTCTGCGCTCCACTGTGCTCTAGTATGTTTTGCTATGTTCTGGGGAGGCCAGAAATAGAGTTCGCAGGTCTTTATTTCGCGATAGGTTGCGTTTGGTTGTGGTACGATTGGTTATATTAGGATAGCATTGGCCTCGACTTGTGCTATACTGTGCAATGGGGCGGATCACTGCGATCTACTTTGCTCTGTTATACTCTGCTTGGCTCTGGGGGACCAGCAGTATTGGTCTCGTCAAGCTATGTTGAGTTACACTACGTTCCGGTAGGTTAGGTTAGGTCAGGTTAGGTTAGTGTATCTTCTACTTTCGTGCTTTCCACTGCAATGCGGTGGACTGCGGCAGTTTATGGACCTCCAGTATGTTCTACATTGCGCTGGGGACGCCATCAATAGTGGTCTCGACACACAAGGGTTTGTTATGCTACACTCTGTTAAGGTACGTTTGGTTAGGTTAGGATAGGATAGCTTAGACTTTAGCGCTATACACTAATATTAGGTGGATCTCTGCGCTCCTCGTTGCTCTGCTATACGCTACTCGACTCTGGGAAGGCCAGCTGTGGCGGTCGTGGCACGACAGGTTGTGCTAAGTTACGTTTGGTTAGGTTACGATCGGCTATGTTAGGAGGTGATAGCTTCGTCTTTTGTACTACACACTGCTATTTGGAGGATTTCAGCGATCTATAGTGCTCTAGTGCGATCAGCTTGACACTGGGAAGCCCAGTAATAGTGGTCTAGGCAAGTTATGTTGGGTTATGTTACGCTCGGTTGGGTTGCTGTAGTATGGGTTATGTCTGGATAACTTTGACTTTCGTGGTATAGACTGCTATTCGGTGGATATCTGCGCTCTACTGTGCTCTGCTGTAATCTGTTCGACCCTGGGGATGCTAGCAGTAGAGGTCGCGGTGCGCTAAGGTGAGTAGTTTCGTTTACTATGTTAAGCTTGGATAGGTTAGGAGAGGGTAGCATTGACCTTTGCGCTATACACCGCTATTCGGTCGATTCCTACGCTCCGCATTGCTCTAATGTACTCTGCTCGACTCTGCGGAGGCCAGTAATTGTGGTCTCGGCACGCTAGGTTGAGTTATGCTACGTTAGGTTCGGTTACGTTAGTTTGGGTTACATTTGGATAGCTTCGACATACGTAGCATACACTGTTGTCCGGTGGATTTCCGCGATTAACTGTACTTTAGTGTGTGCTGCTTGGCCCTGGCGAGGACTGCAGAAGTGGTAGCGGCACGTTAGGTTGAGTTAGGTTATGTTCGGCTATGTTACGGTTGGTGAGGTTACGAGAGGTTAGTGAAATAGTCTGCTACTAGGTTGATTTCTGCTCCCTACAGTGCTTTATCATTTTCATCTTGCCTCTGGGAATGCCAGAAATAGTGGTCTCGGCAGGTTATGTTGAGTGAGGTTGTGTTCGGTTAGGTTGGGACAGGCAAAGTTAGGTCAGAATAGCTCCATCTTCTGAGCTGCATGCTGCTATTCGGAGGACTTCTCCGATCTGCTGTGCTCCAGCATGACCAGCTAGGCACTGGGTAGGATAAAAATAGCTATCTCGGCACGTTAGGTTGAGTTATGTTACCTTTGGTTATGTTATATTTGGTTAGGTTAGGAGGGGATAGCAATGACTTTAGCGCCATAGTCTGCTATTAGTTGGATTCCTGCGCCCAGCTGGGCTCTAATGTTTTCAGCTTTTCTCCGGCAAGGCCAGCAATAGTGGTCTTGGCTCGTGATGATGAGTCATGTTACGATCGGTTAGGTTGGGTCAGGCTATGTTTGGTCAGCATAGCTTTGACTTTTGAGCTGTACACTGCTATTCGGTGCATTTTCGCGCCCTACTGACCCCTAGTATGTACGGCTGGGCTCTGTGGAGGGCAGCAATTACTGTCTCGGCACGTTAGGTTGAGTTAGTCTATGTTTGGTCATGTTCCGTTGGGTTGGGTTAGGTTAGGGTAGGTTTGACTTTTCTGATATACACTACTATCCTATGGATTTCTGCGTTCTAATCTCCACTAATGTGTTCTGCTTGTCTCTGGGTAGGCCAGCAATATTGGTCGCGGCGCGCTAGGAATAGTTATGTTACGTGTGGTTATGCTACGGTTGGCTAGGTTAGCAGAAGATATCTTTGACTATGGAGCTGTATTCTGCTATTATGTGGATTTCCGCATCCTACAGCGCCCTCGTATTTTCAGCTTGCCTATGGGAATGCCACCAATAGTGTCCTCGGCACGTTATGTTGGGTCAGGTTACAATCGATTAAGTTGGGTTTGTCTACGTCTGGCTATGGTAGCCTCTGCCTTTGTGCTGTGCACTGCTATTCGGGGATTCCTGCGCTCTACTATGCTCTAGTGTGTCCTGCTTGTCTCTGGGTAGGGCAACAATAGCCTTCTCGGCACGTTAGGTTAAGTTAGGCTATGTTTGGATATGTTGTGTTAGCCTGGGTTAGGTATTGTGTAGCTTCGTATTTTCCGGCATACATTGCGATTCTATGGATTTCCGCATTCTACTCTACACTAATGTGGCCCGCTTGACTCTTCGGAGGCCAGCAATAGTGGTCGCGGCGCGTTAGGTTGAGTTGTGTTATTTTTGGCTATGTTGCGGTTGGTCAGGTTAGGAGAGGGAAGCTTCGACTTTAGTGCTATACCCTGCTATTATGTGTATTTCCGTCCCCTAGAGCGCTTTAATATTTACAGACTGGCTCTGTGATGGCCAGCAACGGACGTTACGTTGGGTCAGGTAACGTTCGGCTATTTAGCTTTAGGCCAAGTATGGTCAGGATAACTTTAACTTATGTGCAGCACACTGTCGCTCCGTGGATTTTTGCGCTCTACTGCGTTCTAGTATGATCTGCTTCGCACTGGGTGGGCCGGAAATGGTAGTCGCGGCACGTCGGGGTTAGTTCGGATGCTTTCGGTTACGTTGGCTGAGTATAAGTTTGGTCGGGATAGCTTCAACTCTTGTGCAGGGCACTGCAGTACGGGGGATTTCTGCGCTCTACTGCGCTCTAGTATGTCCTGCTTGTCTCTGAGGTGTGCAGCAATGGGTGTCTCGGCGCGATAGTTTGAGTTTGGCTATGCTTGGCTATGTCCTGTTCGTTTGGGCTAGGTTAGGATAGCTATGACTTTTCTGATTTACGCTGTGGTTCTATGGATTTATGCGTTCTGCTCTCCACTAATATGCTGTACTTGGCTGCTGGGCGGCCAGCAATAGTGGTCGTTTCATTTTAGGTTGTGTTTGCTCACGTTTGGTGGTGTTACGGCTGTTAGGTTAGGAGAGGTTAGCCTTGACTCTTGAGTTATACACTGCTATTCGGTGGGTTTCTGCGCTTTACACTGCTCTACTATTCTCTGCTCGAATTTGGGGAGGGTGGTGTCGGCAGTAGTTGACATGGCACGAAAGATTGTGTCAAGTTACGTTTGTCTAGTATAGGTTGTGTTAGGTTTGGTTCTGATGGCTTCGACTTCTGCGCAATAGACTGCTATCCGGTGGATTTTTGCGTTCTACTGTGCTCTAATATTATCTGCTTGGCTCTGGGGAGGTCAGCAATAGCTGTCTCGGCTGGTTGGGTTGAGTGACGCTACGTTTGGTTGGGTTACGCTTGTTTGGGTTAGGTCTGCATATCTTCGAGTTTCGTGGTACACACCGCTATACGGTGGCTTCCTGCACTCTACGGTGCTCTGGTATTTTCTGTTTCGCACAGGGGAATCCAGCAATAATGGTCTCGTTACGTTGGTTTAATCTGTGTTACGTTTGGTCATAATATGTTTGGATGGGTTAAGAGACGGAAGCCAAGACTTCTGTTCTCCACACTGCTATTCTGCTGTTTTCTCCTCTATACATTGCTCCACGATTCCCTGCTCGACTCTGGGAATGCCAGTAATAGTGGTCCCGGCACGTTAGTTTGGTTTATACTACGTTTGGTTATATTACGTTTGGTCAGTGCACGAGAGGATAGCATTGCCTTTTGCGCTATATAGTGCTATTAGGTGGGCCTCAGCAGCATACTGTTTTCCAATGTGCTTTGTTTGTCTCTGGGGAGGCCAGCAATAGCGATCTCGGCACGCTAGTTTGAGTTATGCTACGTTTTGTTAGGTTACGTTCAATTGGGTTAGTTAAGTATAGCTTTGACTTTCTTGGCATAGACTGATAGACGGGGGATTTCTGCGCTCCGGTGTGCTCTACTATACCATGCTCGACTCTGGGGAGGCCAGCGATGGTGGTCGTGTCGCGTATGGTTTAGTTAGGTTACATTTGGCTTGGATAGGTTAGGTTATGTGTGTTAAGAATGGCATCTACCTTTGTCCTATACGCTACCATTCGAAGGATTTCTTCGCTCCGGTGTGCTATAGTATTTTCTGCTTTGCTATGGGGAGACCAGCAGTAGCGGTCTCGACACGTTAGGCGGAGTAAGGATGCATTTGGTTATGTTACGTTTGGTATCGCTTGACAGGTTAGCTTTGACTTTTGAGCTGTACACTGGCATTCTGTGGATTGCTGCGCTCTACATTACTCTTCCATACTCTGCTCGGCTCTCAGGATGCCAGCAATAGCAGTTGAGGCACGAAAGGTTGAATTAGGTTACGTTTGGTTAAGTTACGTTAGGGTGAGTTCTGTTTGGTTAACATTGACTTTCGTGCTATACACAGCTCTTCGGTGGTTTCCTGCACTCCACTGGGCTGTACTCTAATCTGCTTTGCACCGGGGAGGCGTGCAACAGTTGTCGCGGCACCTTACGCTGAGCGTAACCATGTCAGGCCATGTTGTGGTAGTTTGGGTTAGGTTTAGGTGCCTTTGACCTTTCAGCTGTACACCGCGATTCTCTGGATTTCTGCGCTCCACTCTCATCTAATTTATTCTGCTTGTCTCCGATGAGGCCAGGAATAGTGATTTCGGCACGTTAGGTTGGGCTTGGTTACGCTTGAAATATCACGATTGGTTAGGCTAGGAAAGGATATCTACGACTTTTGTTGTGTACATTGATACTCGGTTACTTTCTCCATTCTACAGTGCTCTAAAATACTCTGCTTTGCTCTGGGGCGGCCAGAAATTGTGGCAGCTGCACTTTAGGTTTTGTTAGGTTACGTTGTGTTACGTTATGTTAGCATGGATTACTTTTGGATAGCTTTGACTCTTCTGCTATAAACTGCCATTGTATTGACTTCTACGCTCCATTCCCCTCCAGTATGTTCTGCTTGGCGATGTGGAGGCCAGCAAAAGCGGTCTCTGCACGTTCGGTTCAGTTAGGTTACGTTTGGTTAGGTTATGTTCGTGCAGGTTTGGTCTGGAAATCTTTGACTTTCATGGCATATACTGTTATTCGGTGGATTTCTGCTCTCTACTGTGGTCTACGTTATTCTGCACGACTCTGGGGTGGTCAGCAATAGTGGTCGCTGCACGTTAGGTTGTGTCAGGTTTCGTTCGGTTATGGTACGATTAGATAGGGTAGGAGAGGATAGCACTCACGTTTGTGCTATACACAGCTTGTCGGTGGATTTCTGCAATCCACTTTTGTCTGATATGATCAGTTTGGCTCTGGGAAGGAAGCAATGGTTGTCTCGGCACCTTATTCTGAGTTAGGCTACGTTCTTTGTGTTAGGTTATGTTAGGCCATATTAGGTTTTCTTTGTCATTTGATAATTACAATTCAACGCCGCGGAATTCTGTGATCTGCTGCGCTCTAGTTTATTCTGCCTCGCTCTGGAGAGGACAGCAATTGTGTTGAAGGTGGGCTAGGTGAAATTAGGTTACACTTGGTTACGCCATGTTTGGCTAGGTTATGCCAGGGCAGCTTTGACTTTTGTGCTATACACTGCTATTCGGCGGATTCCTGCGCTCTACTGTAATCTTTTATGTTCCGCTTCGCTCCGGCGAGCAAAGAACCAGTGGCCGTGACGCGTTACGTAGAGTTAGGTTGCGTTTGGCAAGGTTAGGTTTGTTTGGACTACGATAGGTTATTTTTGACATTTGCGCTGTACACTGAAATGCGGTGGATTTCTGAGCAATAGTACATGCTGCTTGGCACCGGCGTCCACAGAAATAATGGTCTCGATAGTATAGGTTGAGATACGATACGTTTGGCTTGGCTACTTTTGCCATGGTTAAGTTTCGACAGCTTCGACCTTTCTGCTATACGCTGTGATCCTATGTATTTCTGCGCTCTACTCTCCTCTTCCACGCTCTGCTTGGCTCGATGCAGGCCAGCAATACTGGTCGCGGCACGTTAGGTTGAGTTAGATAACGTTTGGCTGTGATAGGTTATTCTGGGTTAGGTTAGTACATCTTAGATTCTCTTGATCAACACTGCAATCCTATGGGCTTCTGGGTTCTACTGTGCTCTAACTTAATATGGTTGCCTCTACGTACGCCAGGAATAGTGCTCTCGGCATGTTAGTTTGTGTCATGTGACGTTCGCTTAGGTAATGTTAGGTAAGGTTTTGTCAGCATATCTTTGGCTCTGGTGCTATACGCCGCTATTCGGTGGATTGACACGCTCTACATTGCTCTACTGTACTCCGCTCGGCTCTGGGGTGGTCATTAATAGTAGCCTCTGCAGGATAGGTTACGTTAGGCTACATTTGGTTAGGAAATGCTTGTTTGCGTTAGGTATGGATAGCTTTGACCTTTCTGCTATACTCTGAGATTCTATATATTTCTTCTCTCTACTCTCCTCTAAAATACTCTTCTTGGCTCCGGGACACCAGCAATAGGGATCACGTTACGTTAGGCTCAGTTAGGTTACGTTTGGTTGCGTTTCGATTGGTTATGTTAGGAGATTCTAGCTCCGACTTTTGTGCTATGCACTGCTATTCGGTGTATTTCTGCGCTCTACATTGCTCTACTATACTCTGCTCGAACCTGGGTAGGCCAGTAATAGTGGTCGTGGCACGAATGTGTAGTTCGGTTACGTTTGGTAATGTTTTGTAAGGCTGGGGCAGGGGAGGATAGCTTTGAGTTTTGTGCCACACGCTGCCTTCCGTGAATTTCCGCGCTCTGCTATGCTCTGCTGTATACTGCTTGGCCCTGCGGCGTCCAGCAGTAGGAGATGCGGCTCGTTATCTTAAGTTAGGCTTCGTTGAGTTAGCTTCGCTCGTTAGATCCAGTTACATTTCGTTCTGTCAGGTCAGGTTAGGTGAGGTTTGATCAGGTTATCTTTGTCTTTTGTGCTCTTCACTGCATTGCGGTCGATTTCTACGATATACTGCTCTCCATTGTATACAGCTTGTCTCTGAGGAGGCCAGAAATAGTGATCTCGGCACGTTAGCTTGAGTTAAGTTACGTTCGGTTATATTACGTTTGGTCAGTTTAGGACAGGGCAGATCTGTCTTTTTCTGATACTCGCTGCTGTTCCGAGGATTTCTTCGCTCTTCCGTGCTCTGGTATGCTCTGCTAGGCACTGCGGAGGCCAGAAATAGTGGACAGGGCACGTCAGGTAGGATTATGTTGCGCCCGGCTATGCTACGCTTGGTTAGGTTAGGATGGGCTAACATTGTCTTTTGCGCTACACACTGCTGTTCGGTTCATTTCTGCGGTCTACGCTGCTCTATTATATCCCGCCCGACACTGGGAAGGCCGTGGCACGAAAGGATTAGTTTGGTTACGCTTGGTCATGTTATGTTAGGTTATGACAGAGAATTATATCTTTGACTTTTGTGCTGTAGACTGCATTTCGGTGGATTTCTGCGCTCTACTGTGATCTAGTACGTTCTGCTTGGCACTACGCAGGCCAGTAATCGTGGTCCTCCTGAGCCAAGTTGAGATGTGCTACGTTTGGTTAGGCTATGTTAGCTACGGTTAGGTTTGGGCAGTTTCAACTTCTCCGCTGTACACTGCGATTCTACGGCCTTCTGCTCTCTGCTCTCTTCTAATATGTACCGCTTGGCCCTGGGAGTCTAGCAGCAGTGGTCGCGTCACGTTAGGTTGTGTTGCGCTACGTTTGTCTGCGTTACGATTGGTTAGGATAGGAGAGTCTAGCTTTGACTCTTGCGCTATACACTGCTATTCGGAGGATTTCTGCGCTCTACTTTGCTCTGCTGTATTCTGCTTGGCCCTGCGGCGTCCGGCTGTAGGGGTTGCGGCTCGTTATTTTGAGTTATTCTTCGTTCGGTTAGGTTACATTTGTCTGGGTTTGGTTCGGGTAGCTTTCACTTTTCGGCTATACACTGCTATTCTATAGGTTCCTGCCCTCTACACTCCTCTAATATGATATGCTAGACTTTTGGGGGGCCAGCAACAGTGGTATCGGACTGATAGGTTGAGTTATGTTACGTTTGGTTACGTTATGTTAGCATGGGTTAGGTTTGGATAGATGTGACTTCCGTTGTATGCGTTGCAATTCGTCGGACTTCTACGGTCTACTGCGCTCTTGTATGTATAGTTAGTTTGGTTAGGATTGGTTGGGTTGGGTTAAGGTAGCTTTGAGATGTATGCTCAACACTGATATCCTATGGACTCCTGTGATCTACGGTGCTCTATGATATTCACCTTGTGTCTGGGGAAGCCAGCAATAGTGGTCGCGGCACGATACGTTTTGTCTGGCTACGTTAGGTTAGGTTAGGATAGTTTGGGATAGGTTTGGGTATCTGCGTCTTTTCTGCCGTACACTGCGATTTTATGGACCCTTGCGCCCTACTGTCCTCTAATATGTCCTGCTGGGCACTGCGCAGGCCAGCAGTAGTGGTGGCGGCACGTTAGGTTGTGTTTGGTTACGTTTGGTATTGTTACGGTTGGTTAGGTTACGAGAGGGTACCTTTAACTTTTTATATATACACAGCTATTCGATGGATGTCTGAGCTCTACATTGCTGTACCGTACTCTGCTCGGCTCTGCGGTGGCCAGCAATATTAGTCGTGACGCGGTAGGATGATGATACGATTCGTTAGGCTAGGTTTGGTTAGGTTTTGTTATGGTGGCTTTGACTTTTGCACTATTAACTACCTTTCGCCGGATTTGTGCGCTCAACTGTGCTCTAGTACATCCTGCTTGTCACTGGTGGCCAGAAATAGTGATCTCGTCCCGATAGGTTTAGTTAGTCCACGTTTCGTTGGGCTATGTTCGGTCAGAATATGTTATAACACGTTTGACTTTTGTGCCACACGCTGCTTGAAGGCTCTCTGCCCACTACTGTGCTCTATCATATTCTGCTTGGCTCTAGAGATCTCAGCAATAGTGTTCGCGGCACGTTTGGTTCAGTTAGGCTGTGCTTGGTCATGTTTTGTTGGTTTGAGTTAGGTTTAGGTAGCTTTGACTTTTTGATATACACTGCGTTTTTACGGACTTCTGCATTCCACTCTCCACTAGTGTTTTCAGCGTGGCTTTGTGGTGTTGAGCAATAGTGGTCGCAGCGCGTCAGGTTGATTTGGGATACGTTTTCATGCCTTCCGATTGGTTAGGTTAGGAGGGGATAGCAATGACTTCAGAGCTATAGTCTGCTATCAGGTGGATTTCTGCGCCCTAGAGTGCTCTAGCATGATCAGCTTGGCTCCGGGAAAGCCAGAAGTAGTGCTTTCGTCGCGTTTCGTTGAGTCACTTTACGATCGGTTATGTTTGGTTAGACTAAGTTTGGACACGGTAACTTTTACTTTTGTGCTGTACACTGACTTTCGGTGAATTTATGCACCCTACATTGCTCTACCAGTTTCAGCTTGGCTCTGGGGTGGCCAGCAATTGTGGCCTCGGCACGTTAGGTTTAGTTAGGCTACGTGTGGTTAGGTTATGTTTGTTAGGGTTAGGTCAGGATATCTCTGGCTTTCGCTGTATACACAGCTGTTCGTTGCATTTCTGCGCTCTACTGTGCTCCGGTACGTTCCGCATGGCACACGGGAGGCCAGCAATAGTGGCCTGGGCACGTTGGGTTGGAATATGTTGCGCTTGATTATGTCACGTTCGGTTAGCTTAGGACAGGATATTTTCGACTTTAGCGCTATACACTGCTATTCGTAGTGTTACTGCTCTCCACATTGCTCTACTCATCTCTACTCGGCCCTCGAATGGCCATCAATAGTGATCTCGGCACGTTCGTTGAAGTTATGGTACGTTTGATTATGTTTGGATTTGCAAGGACAGGATAGATTTGACTTTTGAGCTATACTCATCTATTCGTCGTATTTCTGCGCTCTATGTTGCGCTACTAAAATCTGCTCCACTCTGGGCAGGCCAGTAATAATGGTCTCGGCACGTTGCCATGAGTTATGATACGTTTCGTTGTGGTCCGTTTGCTTGGGATAGGTTTGGATAGTCTCGTCTTTCTTGGCATAGACTGCTATTCGTTGGATTTCTGCGATGTACTGTTCTCGACTATGCTGTGCTCTACTCTGGGGAGGGCAACAATAGTTGTCGCTGCACTTTACGCTGAGTTACCTTATGTTTGATTATGTTACGATTGGTTCGGGTAGGAGAGGTTCGCTTTGACCTTTGTGCTATACACTGCTATTCGGTGCATTTCGGCGCTCCACTGTAATCTGATATATTCAGGTTGGCTCTCGGAAAGAGAGCAATAGTGGTCTTGGCACGCTATTGTGAGTTCGGCAACGCGCCGTTTGGTTAGGTTAGGTAAGATTAGGTTAGGATGTCTTTGACTTCTGTGGTATAAAATGAAACGCCGGGGATGTTTGTCGCCTGATGTGCTGTTGTATAGTCAGCTTTGCTCTGGGAAGGTCAGCAGTAGGTGTGTCGGCCCGTTAGGTGGAGCTTTATTCCGCTTGTTTATGCCATGCTCGGATTGGTTAGACAAGGGCAGCTTGACTTTAGTGCTATACACTGCTGCTCGGCGAACTTTGTCGCTCCACTGTGACCTAATATGCACTGCTTTGACCTGGGGAGGCTAGAGATAGCGGCCGTGGCGCGTTAGGTAGGGTTACGTTACGCGCACTTGTGCCAGGCTCGTTTCGTTAGGTTGGGTTTGTTTGGGTTAGGTTGGAATTCCTATGACTTTTGTGATGTACACTGCAATACGGTGGGTTTCTGCGCCCTACTATGCTCTGCTGCACTCTACTCGGCCATGGGGAGGCCAGCAATAGTATTTGCGTGACGTCATATTGAGTTGGGCTTCCTTTGGTTATGTTATGCCTGTTCGTGTTAGGTCTGCATAGCTTTGACTTTCGTGGTATACGATGCTACTCGTTGCATTTCTGCCCTCTAATGTGATCCGATATTTTCCGCTTGGCGCTGGGTTGCCCAGCAATAGTGGTCCATGTACGTTATGTTGGACTATATTGCGCTTTGTTATGTTACGTTTGGACAGGTTAGGATAGGATAACCCGGACTTTTGCATGTACACTGCTAGTCGGTGGATCCCTGCGCTCTACTACGCTCCACTATAATCTGCACGACACTGGGGAGGCCAGCAGGCGTGGTCGCTGCACGTTATGTTGGGAAGGATTACGTTTGATTGGGTTATGTTGGGCTAAGTTCGGTGATGATAGCATCGACTTTCGCGCTGCGAAGGCATTCGGTGGATTACTGCGCCCTACTGTGCTCTACTATATTCTGCAAGTGCCTGGGGAGGCCAAAAACGGTGGTCGCAGCACGCTAGGTACGGTTAGGTTACGTTCGGTTGTGTTACGGTTGGTAGGGATTAGGACAGGTTTGCTCCGGCTTTTGTGTTATACCCTGCTATTCGGAGGATTCCTGCGTTCTGCTGTGCTCTACTGCATTCTGCTTGGCCATGCAAAGACCAGGAATAGTGGTCGCTGCACGTTATGGTGAGTTATGCTACGTTTGGTTTGGTTGGCTTAGGTCAGGTTATGTTGGGATATCTTCGACTTTGGTCGTGTTCACTTTTATTACGCTAACTCGTGCTTTCTACTGTGCTCTACAATGCTCTGCTTGGCCCTAGTGAGGCCAGCAACTGCGGCCTCGGCACGCAGGTTTGAGTTATGTTACATTTGGCATTGTGACGATTGGTTATGTTAGTATATGTTAGCTTTGACTTTTGTGCTGTAAACAGCTTTCCGCGGAATTTCTGCCTTCTACAGCGCTCTATTGTGTCCCGCTTGGCGCTGGCGTTGCAAGAAATAGTGCTCTCGGCACGTTAGGCTGAGTTATGTTACGTTTGCCTTCATTACGCTTGGTCAGGTTAGGATTGGGTATATTCCAGTCTTGTGTTATACACTGCTATTCGGTAGACTACTGCGATGTGCTCTGCTCTAATATTTCCTGCTTGGCTCTGGGTAGGCCAGCAATCGTGGCCTCTGCGCGTTAGGTTGAAGTACGTTACGTTTGGTTAGGTCAGGTTAGGCTCGGTTTGGTATGGAAGATTTCGACCCTGGGACGGCTGTACTCTGACATTCGTTAGATTTCTGCACACCACTGTGCCCTAATATGTTCTGCTTTTCTCTGGGTATGACAGCAATAGTGGCCGCGGCTCGTTATGTTATGTTATCCTACGTTTGGTTAGGTTACGTTTGTTTGTGTTAGGCTCGGAAAGCTATGACTATCTGCTATACACAGCGATTTAATGGATTTCTGCGATGTACTCCCCCTAATGCTTTCTGTTTGTCTCTTGGGTAGCCAGCAATATTGGTGGCGGCACGTTATGCTGAGTTAGGCTACGTTATGTTAGGATACGTTGACTTTGGTTAGGCTTGGGTATCCTTGACTTTTCTGCTGTACACTGCGATTCTATTTATCCCTGCGCACCACTCTCCACGAATGTGTTCTGCTTGGCTCTAGGGAGGCCAGCATCATTGGTGGCGGCACGATTGGTTGTGCTTAGTTACGTTCTGTGGTGTTACGATTTGTTAGGTTATTATCGGGCACCTTTCACTTTTGTGCCATATACAGCATTTCGGTGGATTTCTCCGCTCTGCTGTGTTCTAATATGCTCTGCTTTGCTCTGGGGAAGCCAGAAATATAGGCCGTGGCATGTTATGTTGAGTCATGTTACGTTTGGTTAGCTCAGGCCGGGATATCTTTGACTTTTGTGCTGTGCACTGTTCTTCGGTGAATTTCAGCGCTCTGCTGCGATCTAGTGTACCATGCTTTGCTCAAGGAGTTCCAGAGACAGTGGCCGCGGTGCGTTATGTTGAGATATGTTACGTTTGGTTAGGTTAGGTTTGTTTGTGTTAGGTTGGGATAGCTTTGACTTTCGCGCTATACAATGCTTTTCGGTCGATATTTGTACACTGCGTTGCTCTACTAGCATCCGCTTCTCTCCGGGGAGGCTAGCAACAGCGTTCGTGGCACGTTTGGTTTAGCTAGGTTACGTTTGGTTAGGTTAGGTTTGGTTAGGTTAGGTTAGATTAGGTTAGGTTAGGTTAGGTTAGGTTAGGACAGCTTTGACTCTTGTGCTATACACTGCCATTCGGTGTATTTCTGCGCCCTGCTGTGCCCTAGTATCGTCTGCTTGGTTATGTAGGTGCCAGCAGTATTAGTCTCGGCACGTTAGTCTCAGTCATTTTGCGATCGATTATGTTACGCTTGGTTAGGCTAGGAGTGGGTAGCTTTGGCTTTTGTGCTATAAACTGTCATTCGGTGGGATTCTACATCCTACGTCGCTCTCCTGTACTCTGCCCGACTCTGTGGAGGCCATTATCGTTGGTCTCGTGCAGTTATGTTGAATTAGGCTACGTTTGGCTACGTTACGCTAGCTTGGGTTAGGCCTGGATAGATATGACTTTCGTGGTACACAATGATTTTCGGTGGATTTCTACGCTCTACTGTGCTCTACTATACTCTGCTTGCCATTGGGGAGACCAGCAATAGTGGTCGCGGCACGAAGTCTTGAGCTAGCGTATGTTTGACTACGCAGAGGTCCATAGATTAACAGCGTATAGCACAAAAGTCAATGCTACCCTATCCTAACCTAACCAAACGTAACATAATCGAACGTAGCCGAACTAAAACTAACGTGCCTAGGACACTACTTCTGGCCTCCCCAGAGGCAAGCAGAATATACTAGGGAACGGTAGAGCGCAGAAACCCGCCGCATTACAGTGCATAACAAGGGAGTCAGGAAAAACCATTCCCTACATGAACTATCCTAAACCAACAAATCATAGCGTAGCTCACCGTAACGTGGTGAGACCACTATTGCAGGCCACCCCAAAGCCAAGAAGAACATGTTAGAGAACAGTAGAGCGCCGAAATGTACGTATAGCAATCTATAACACAAAAGACTGTGCCATCCTGGCAAACCGTAACAAATCGTAGTATAACCAAACGTAACGTAACTTAAACTATCGTGCCGTGACCGCTATTGCTGGTCTCCCAAGAGCCGAGCCGAGTGCAGTAGAGCAAATTAGAGCGCAGAAGTGCACCGTATAGCAGTGCATAGCACAAGAGTCAAATTCATCCTAACCACACGCAACCTAACCAAACCCGACAAAACGTAACCTAACACAGACTACCGTACAATGACCGCTATTTCTGGTCTCCTCAAAGTTGAACAGTATGTAGTATATATAAAAAATATATAATAAATGTCGCAAAAATACACCGAATAGATGTGTGTAGCACAAAAGGCAACGCTACCCTATCCTAAAATATCCAATCGTAACATAAGAAGAGGTAACTTAACGCAACCTGACGTGCCACGAAAGATATTGCTGGCCTTTCGAGAACTAAGCAGGGTATAGCAGAGCAATGTAGATCGCTGAAATCGCCCGAACATACGTGCATAGCAGAAAAGTAGGAGATATCCTAACAGAAACCCGCCGCATTACAGTGCATAACAAGGGAGTCAGGAAAAACCATTCCCTACATGAACTATCCTAAACCAACAAATCATAGCGTAGCTCACCGTAACGTGGTGAGACCACTATTGCAGGCCACCCCAAAGCCAAGAAGAACATGTTAGAGAACAGTAGAGCGCCGAAATGTACGTATAGCAATCTATAACACAAAAGACTGTGCCATCCTGGCAAACCGTAACAAATCGTAGTATAACCAAACGTAACGTAACTTAAACTATCGTGCCGTGACCGCTATTGCTGGTCTCCCAAGAGCCGAGCCGAGTGTAGTAGAGCAAATTAGAGCGCAGAAGTGCACCGTATAGCAGTGCATAGCACAAGAGTCAAATTCATCCTAACCACACGCAACCTAACCAAACCCGACAAAACGTAACCTAACACAGACTACCGTACAATGACCGCTATTTCTGGTCTCCTCAAAGTTGAACAGTATGTAGTATATATAAAAAATATATAATAAATGTCGCAAAAATACACCGAATAGATGTGTGTAGCACAAAAGGCAACGCTACCCTATCCTAAAATATCCAATCGTAACATAAGAAGAGGTAACTTAACGCAACCTGACGTGCCACGAAAGATATTGCTGGCCCTTCGAGAACTAAGCAGGGTATAGCAGAGCAATGTAGATCGCTGAAATCACCCGAACATACGTGCATAGCAAAAAAGTAGGAGATATCCTAACCTAGCCCTATCTAACCTAACATAATCGAATGCAACCAATCCCAACCTAGCGTGCCTAGACCACAATGGCTGGCTTCGCCACCACAAAGCAGTATATATTAGAGGAGAGTAGAGAGTATAGATGCATAGAATGGCAGTGTATGGCACGAAAGTAAAAGACATCCTAACCGAACCCAAACAAACCTAACCTAACCGAACGTAACGTAAACCAACCTAACGCGCCGCGGCCACTACTCCAAGCATACCCATATTAAAGCAGGGGCTAATATATCACCGTTGAGCGCAGAAATCCGTCGAATACCAGCGTATATCACAAATGTCAAGCCTACCCTGTCCTAACGTAACCAACTGTAACAAACTCAACCGCAACATTATTCAACCTTACGTGCATAGCCGACTATTTCTGGCATCCCCAGAGCAATGCATAGCATACTAGATCACAGTAGTGCGCAGGAATCCACCGAAAAACAGCTTATAGCACATAAGTCGAAGTCATGCTAGCCCAACCTGACCTAACCTAACATAACCTAACGTAGCATAACCCAACATAACGCGCCTAGACCACAATTGCCGGCATTCTCGGGGCCCAGCGGAGTGCACTGCAGCATAGTAGAGCGACGAAGTCCATCGAATGGCAGTGTATACCACGAAAGTCCATGCTATCCTAACCTAACACAAACAAACGTAACCTAGCCAAACGTAGTCTAACTCAACCTAATGTGGCGAGACCACCATTTCTGGCACCCCCAGGGTCGAGCAGAGTATGGTAGAGCAATGAGGAGCGTAGAAATCCACCGAAGAACTGTGTGTATCTCAAAAGTCGTGGATAACATGACTAAACCTATCCTAACCTAACCAGACCAAGCGTATCATAACCCAACATAACGTGCCGCGAACACTACTGCTGGCTTCCCCAGAGACATGTTGAATATGACAGAGCACAGTACAGCACACAAGTCCATAGAATATATGCGTTGAGCACAAGACTCTATGCTACTCTGACCTAAACCGACTCAACATTACCCAACCGAGCGTTATCTATCTCAACCTAACGTGCCGCTACCAGTATTGCTGGCATCCACGGGGTCAAGCAAAGCATATTAGGCGGAAGCAGAGCGCAGAAATCCATAGACTCGCAATGAATAGCAGAAAAGTCGAAGCCAATCAAACCAAACCTGAGCTAACGTGACACAACGAGACGCATCCTATCTCAAACGAAGGCGCCGAGGCCACAATTACTGGCTCCCCCAGGCACAAGCAGAACATACTGGAGCACAGTAGAGCGCAGAAGTATACCGCACTCCTGTGTGAAGCACAGAAGTCAAAGATATCCTAACCTAGCACGGCCTAACCTAACCAAACCAATCGTAGCCCAAACTCAGCGAAGCCTGCCGAGACCACAATTGCTGCCATTCCCGGAGCCAAGCTGTACATATCGGTAATCCTCCGAACAACAGAGTATAGTACAAGAGTCAAAGCTATCCTGTACATGCCTATTAAATAGTAACGTACACAAACGTAGCGCAGCAGATCTTAGGGTGCCGAGACAGCTATTGCTTAGCCTTCCCACATTCGAGCAGAGCATAGTAGAGCGCTAACATCCACCGAATAGCAGTGTATACTTCGAAGGTCGTAGCTACCCAAAGCCAGCCCAAACAAACATAAAAAAGCCAAACGATGCCTAACACAACCTAACGTGCCTTGATCACTATTGCGGGCCTCCCTATCGCCGAGCAGAGCTTACTAAAGGAGTGTAGGGCGCAAAATTCCATAGAACGGCAATGTATTGCAGAGGAGCCATAGCTATCATTAACAAACCCAGACAAACCTAGCATAACCGAGCATAACGTGACTCAACCTAACGAGCCGAGAACGCTATTGCTGGCCTCCGCAGAGCCAGGCAGGATATGCTAGAGCACAGTAGAGCACAGAAATCCTCCGCGTTGCAGTGTAAAGCACAATAGTCGGAGGTATCCTAACTCAAACTGACCTGACCTAACAAAACCAAACGTAGCCTGTCAATGCGCAACGTGCCGAGACTACTATTGCTGTCTTTCCCAGAGAACAGCAGAACATATGAGATTACATTAGAGCGCAGAAATCCACCGAATGCCAGTGTTCATCACAAATGTCGGATACCGCAACCCAACCCTACCTCAACCCAACGTTCCTAGTCCACTACTGCTGGCCTCTGCAGCGACAAGCGGAACATATTAGAGCACAGTGTACCTCAGAAATCCACCGTATAGCAGTGCATGGCACAGAAGTCAGATCCACCCTGTCCTAACATAACAAAGCCTCACACAGCAAAACGCAACATAACCCAAACTTACGTGCCCGGACCACTAGTGCTGGCCACCGCAAAGCCATGCGGAATACACTAGAGAACACCAGAGCGTTAAAATAGTCCACTTTGCAGTGAATATCACAAAAGTCGGAGATATGCTGACCAAACCTAGCCTAACCTAACCTAACCGAACCAAACGAAGCATAACTCAAGCTTACGTGGCCCGACCGTTACTGCTGGCGTCCGCAGAGGCAAACCGAGTATGATAAAGCACGGTAGAGCATAGAAGCCCATAGAATATCTGTGTCGAGCGCAAAAGTTGAAGATACCCTAAGCTAGCCCACCTTAAACTAACATAATCCAACGTAATCAAAATCAACCTAACGTCCCGCGACCGGTATTGTTGGACTCCACATTGTCAAGCTGAGCATATTAGCGAAGTGTGAGGAGCAGAAATCCATAGAATCGCAGTCTGTAGCAGAATAGTCGAAGCTATCCAGACCTAACCTAAGACAACGTAACATAACCAAACGTATCCTAACTCAACCTAACGTGCCAAGACCTCTATTGCTGGCTTGTCCAGAGCCCAGCAGAACATACTAGAGCAGAGTAGACCGCAGAAATCCACGGAATGGCAGTGTACAGCGCAAAAGTCGAAGCTATCCTCTCCTAACCTAACCAATCGTAACATCACCGAACGTAACCTAACTCTACCTACCCGCACTACACCACTATTGCTGAACTCCCCAGAGCCAAGCAGAATACGGTAGAGCATTGTTGAGCACAGGAGTCCGCAGAATAACAGTGTATACCACGTAAGTCAAAACCATCCTAACCTAACAAAAAGGAACGTAACCTTACCGAACGCAACTTAACTCAACCTAACTTGGCGAGACCTCTATTACTGGCCTCCACAGAGACGAGCAGAGTACAGTGGAGCAATGCGGTACGTAGAAATCTACCGTAGAGCAGCGTGTAGCACTAAAGACAAGGATGACCTGACCAAACCGAACCTAACATAACCCAAGCCATCGTAACGTAACTCAACCCAACGGGCGGCGACCACTATTAGTGGCGTCCCCAGGGACAAGCAGAATGTGATAGAGCACTGTAGAGCCCACAAGTCCATAGGATAGCTGTGTTCTGCACAAATGTCAAAGCTATCCTAACTTAACCCAAAGTAACCTAACCCGACCAAACGTAACCTAACTAAACCTAACGTGCAGCGATCAGTATTGCTGGCCTCCTAAGCGCCAAGCAGAGCATATTAGGTTACACTGTATCGCAGGAGTTCAGCTAATAGCAGCATACAGTACAAAAGTCGATGGTACCCTCTCCTAACCTAACCAAACGTAAAATAGCCATACGTAGTCTGTATGAAACAAACGTGCCGTGACCACTATCACTGGCCTCCACAGAGTCGTGCAGAGTAGAGTAGGGCAATGAGGATTGTAGAAACCCACGAAAATTGGCGTATGGCGCAAAATTCAGAGATATCCCGACCAAACCAGGCCTAACCTATCTTAACCGAACGTAGCATAACTCAACGTAACGTCCCGATATCGCCATTGCTGGCCCTGCCAGAGTCAAGCAGAACATATTTGAGCACAGTAAAGTGCAGAAGTCCGCCGAATAGCAATTTATAGCTAAAAAATCAAAGCTATACCCTCCAAACGTAACCAATCCTAACGTAACCGAGCGTAGCCTAACTCAACCTAGCGTGGCCACAATTACTGGCATGCCCAGAGCCGAGCAGACTATAGTAGAGCCACGCAGCGCGCATAAATCCACCGAATAACAGCCTATGCCAAAAAAGTCGAAGCTATGTGAACCTAACACAAACAAACGTAACCCAACTAAACCTAACGAGCCGAGACCGCTACTGCTGGCCTCCCCTGAGAAGAGCGGAGCATATGAGAGCACACTGTATCGCAGAAGTCCGCCAAATGGCAGTGTAGAGCACAAATGGCAATGATATCCTCTCCTTCCCTGACCAAACTTAACATAACTAAACGTAGCCTAACCCAACCTGTCGTGCCGAGACCACTATTGCTAGGTTCCTCAGGGCCAAGCAGAATATACAAGAGCACCGTAGATCACAAAGACCCACCGAATATCGGGGTATAGCACAAAATTTTGCTACCATCTCCAAACCTAACCAATCGTAAAATACCCAAACGTAACGTAACTCAACATATCTTGCCGCGACGGCTATTGCTGGCCTCCCTGCAGCCAGGTACAACATATCGTAGGAGACGGGTGTGCCGAAATCCACGGAATCGCAGGGTACAGCAGAGAAGTCAAAGTTATTCAAACCGGACACAGACGAACCTAAGCCAACGAATCGTAATCTAGCAACTCTATCCAATCATAACCTTTCCGAACGTTAAATTAGCCAGCGTAACATAACTTAACCTGAAGTGCCGAGACCACTATCGCTGGCCTCCTTAGAGGCAAGCAGAGTATGCTAGAGCACAGCAGAGAGCAGGAAGCCACCGTATAGCAGTGTATGGCACAAGAGTCGAAGATATCCACACCTAACCTGACCAAACGTAACACAGCCCTTACTGAAGCGCCGCGGCCATTACTTTTGGCCTACCCAGAGGAAAGCAGAGCATATTATTTCACAGCAGAGCGCAGAAATCCACCGAATAGCAGTGTATAGCCCAAGAATATAAGCTGCCCTAGCTTAACTTAGTCAAACGTGACATAACCGAACGTAACCTAACTACACCGACCCGAACTACACCACTACTGCTGACCTCGTCAGAGCAAAGTAAAATAGAATAGAGCGCCTTAGAGTACGCAAATCCGCGGCGTTCCAGAGTAAAGTGCAAATATCAAAGATATCCTAACCTAACCTGCCTTAAACTAACCAACACGACCGATGCCTAAATCAATATAACATGCCGAGACCGATATTGCTGCCATTCTCAGAGACAAGCTGAACACATGAGATCATAGTAAGGCGCTGAAATACGCAGAATAGAAGTATACAACACAAGGGTCAAAGATATCATCTCCTACACCAACAAAACGTAACGTAACTGAATGTAACATAACTAGAACTATAGTGCCGTGACCACTTTTATTGGCCTCCCTAGTGTAGGGCAGAGTATAGTAGAGGTATGTAGAGCGTAGAAATCGATCGAATATCAGTGTACAGCACAAAGGTCGAAGCTACTCTGTCCTGATCTAACCAACCGCAGCATAACCAAACGCAACTTAAACCAACCGAGCGTGCCGCGACCACTATTACTGGACTAGCCATAGTCTATCAGAGTATAGTAGAACAATGCAGGGCGTAGAAATCCACCAAATAGCAGTACATGGAGCAAAAGTCAAAGCTATTCTGTCCTAACCTGTCCTAACGCGATATAACCAAACGTAACATAGCTTAACCATACGTGCTGAGACCACTATTGCAGGCTTCCACAGAGCCAAGCAGAACACACTAGAGCGCATTAGAGCGCAAACGGCCACCATATAGCAGTGTATATCACGAAAGTCGAAGGCACCTTAACCAAACGTAGACTAACCCAGCCGAACAAAACGTAATATAACACATCTTATCGTGACACGATCGTTATTGCTGGCTTCGCCAGGGTCGAGCAGACTATAGTAGTGCGGCGGAGGGCGCAGAAATGCACGAAATAGCAGTGTATAACACATCAGTCAAGGTTACCCTATTCTAACCCCACTAAACGTAACACAACCAAACGCAGCATAGCTCAAAATATGGTGTATTAGACCACTATTGCTGACATTTCCAGAGCCAAACAGAATAGGCTAGACCGCAGTACAGTGCAGAAATCCATCAAATGGCAGTGTATAGCACAAAAGTCAATGCTACGACAACCAAACATATCCTAACCTAAACTAGACGCGCGTAACATAGATCAAGCTAGCGTGCCACGACTGCTATTGCTGGCCACACGGGAGCCAAGCAGAGCAAAGCTGAGCAATCGAGAACGCGGGAAACGTCCGAATAGCAACCCACAGCGCAAAAGTGAATGGTATCCTCTCCTATCCTGTCCAATTCTAACAACCAAATGAAACCAAACTCAACCTAACGTGCCGCGAACACTATTACTGGTCACCCCGGCATATCACAGGGTAGAGCGGAGCAATATAGAGCGTAGATATATGCCGAATAGCTGTGTATGGCACAGAAGTAAAAGATATCCCGTCGTAACCTATCCTAACGTATTATAGCAAAACGTAACCTTGCTTAACCTTACGTGCCGAGACCACAATTGCTGGTCTCCCCAGAGACAAGCAGAGCACATTAGAGCATAGTTCAGCGCAGATGATCATCAAATAGCAGTATATAGTGCAACAGTCATGCTACCATCTCCCCCCTCGCCAAACGTAACATAACCAAACGTAGCATAAATCAAGCTAACGTTCCGGGACAACGATTACTGGCTAGCACTGTGTAGAGCAGATTATAGTGGAGCAATGTAGAGCGCAGGAATCAAGCGAATAGCAGTGTATAGCACAAAAGTCGAAGCTACCAAGTCCTAACATATCCAAACGTAATAAAGCCAAACGTAACATAACTTAACCTATCGAGCCGAGACCACTATCACTTGAATCGCCACAGCCAACCAGAATACAATAGAGCACTGTAGAGCATAGGCTGCCACCAAACACCAGCGAATAGCACAAACGTCAAAAGCACCGTGACCCTGCCATGCCTAACCTGCCCTAACCAAACGTAGAATAACTAAACCTAAGGCGACGAGGCCACTGTTGCTGCCCCCCCCCCTCCAGAGTCAGACAGAGCGAATCAGAGCACAGTAGAGCGTAGAAATCGTACGCATTGCAGTGAGTAGCACAAAAGTATAAGATATCCTAGCCAAACCTGTCTTAAACTAACCTAACCGAACGTAACATACCTCATCCTATACAGCCGCGGCGACCACTGCTGAGGTCCCCGGAGGCAAGCGCAATATGATAGAGCGCAGAAGGGCACATAAACCCATATAATGCGAGTGTTGGGCACAAAAGCCAAAGATATCCTAACCTAACACAACTTAACGTAACCTAGGCGAAAGTAATATAACTGAACCTAACGTGGCGGAACCAGTATTGCAGGCCTCCATAGTGTCGAGCAGAGCATGTTAGAGGAGAACAGAGCGCAGGAATCCACAGAATAGCAGTTTATAGCAGAAAAGTCCACGCTATCCAAACCTAACCTAAGCAAGCATAACATAACGAAACGTATCCCATCTCAACCAAAGATGTCGCGACCTCAATGACTGCTTCCCCCCAGCCAAGCAGAACATACTAGAGCCCAGTACAGCGCAAAGGTATATTGTATTCCAGAGTAGAGCACAAACGTCTTGGATATCCAAAGCAAACCTACCTAAACGAAACCTAACTCAACCTAACGCGCCGCGGTCACTATTTTTGGCCTTCTCAGAGCAAAGCAGGGAATATTAGATCACAGTGGAGCGCAGCAATCAACTGCATGGGAGTGCATAGCAAAGCTGTCCTGTCCTAACATAGCCAAACATAGCGTAACCAAACGCAAGCTATCCACACTTAGCAGCCCTACAGCGCCATTGATGACCTCCCCAGGGCCAAGCACAATATACTACAGCACAGTAGATAACAGACATCCACGGCGTTTCAGTGCATAGCCCAGAGGTCGAGGATAACCTGAGATAACCAGGTAAAACCTAACCCAACCTAACGTTGCCTGAGTCGGCATAACGTCCCAAGGCCATAGATACCTTTCCCAGAGACAAGCTGAGCATATCACATTGCAGCGGATGGCCGAATTCCACCGAACAGCAGTGTGTATCTCAAAGGTCAACGTTATCATATCCTAACCTAACCAAACGTAACATAACCAAGTGCAAGATAATCCAACCTGACGCGCCTCGACCACCAGTGCTAGTCTCCCCAGTGCCTAGCGGATCATACCGGGGCAAAGTAGGGCGCAGGAATCCACCGAAAAACCGTGTATACCATGAAAGACGGGGCTATGCAAACCTTACACAAGGAAACGTAACCTAGCCAAACGTAATTTATCTCAACCTAACGCGGCGCGACCAGTATTGCAGACTTCCACAGAGTCAGGAAGAGCATATAAGAGCAGAGTGGATCGCAGGAAGCCATAGAAACGCAGTGTACAGTAGGAAAGTCGGGGCTGTCCTCAACAAACTTAACCAATCGTAAAATACACAACCGTAACCTAACACAACCTAAGGAGATGCTAATGCTATTTGCTGGACCTCCCAGAGCCGTGCAGAGCAGAGTAGAGCGCAGAAATCCACCGAATATCAGTATATAGCACGAAAGTCAAAGCTATCCGAAGCTAATCCAAACTAGCGTAAGCTAACCAAACGATAGCTAACCTAGTCCAACGTGACGAGATCACCGTTGCTGGCGTCCTCAGAGACAAGCAGAGCATATTAGGGCACAGTAGAGCACAGCAATCGCCCGAGTAGCAGTGTATAGCAGAAAAGTCGAAGCTATCACTTACCAGCCCAACCCAAACCAACCAAACCAAACCTAATCCCACGATATCTAACTATATCTAACGTGCCGCGACCATTATTGCTGGCATTCGCAGGGACAATCAGAGCACATTACGGGGGTGAAGAACGCAGAAATCCATATGATCGCAGTGTACAGCAGAAAAGTCGATACAATCGAAACCCAAACAATTCTAACATAGCATGACCAAACGTATCATATATCAACCTAATGTGCCGACACCACTATTACTGGCGTCCTCTCCGCCAAGGGGAACATACTAGAGCTCTGTATAGCGCAGCAGTCCATCGCATTACAGAGTAAAGCACAAAAGTCAAAGATACCTTATCGTAACATGACCTAACCTAACCTGACCAAACGTAGCATAACATAAAGTAATGAGCCGATACCAATATTGCTGTCTTTCCCAGTGCCAAGCTGAACATATTAGAGCTCATTGGAGTGCTGAAATCCGACGAATGGCTGTGTATAGCGCAAAAGTCAAAGCTATTCTCTCCTAACATAGCCAAGCGTAACATAACAGAACGTAATCTAACTCAATCTGAAGTGCATCGACCACTATTGCTGGGCTCCGCAGTGTCTAGCAGGGTATAGTACAGTAGAAAAGAGTGTAGATATCAAACGAATAACCGTTTATAACGCGAAAGGCAAGGCCACAAAATCCTAACCCAAATCAACGTAACATAACTAATGACACAACCTGACGTTCCGAGACAACAATTACCGTGATCCACGGAGCCAAGCAGAGCATGAAAGAGCACAGTATAGCGCAGAAATCCGCCGAATAGCAGTGTATAGAAGAAAAGTGAATTCTAACCTCTCCGTGCCTTACCAATTGTAACATACCAAAACGCAACTTAACTCAACACAACGTGCAGCGACTGCCATTTCTGGCAACCTCAGAGTCGTGCAGAGTATATTAGAGCAAGGTAGAGCGTGGAAATCCAGCGAATAGCTGTGTATATCGCAAAGGTCGACATAATAATATCCTAACCCATCCAAATATAATAAAACAAAACGATACCTGAGCCAACCTAAAGTGCCGAGACAACTATTGCTGCATTCCCCAGAGCCAAGGAGGACGCACTAGAGAACAGTAGAGCGCAGGGCGCCATCATATATCTGCGAATAGCAGACGTGTCAAATGTACCCTATCCCTACGTGGCCAAACCTAACCCAACGAAACGCAGGATAACTAAACCCAACGAGACCAGACAACTAATGCTGGCCTCCCGAATGCCAAGCAGAACGCACCAGAGCGCAGTAGTGTGCAGAAATGCACCGAAAAGCTGTGTACACAGCGAAAGTCGAAGCAATGCATACCAAACCATAGCCAATATGAACTAACCAAACGTAGCATGTATAGACCCAACGTGCCGAATCCACAATTGATGGCCTCCTCAGTGTAAAGCAGAGCATATTAGAGCAAAATAGAGCGCAGAAATCCAACAAACAGCAGCGTATGGCACAGAAATCGAATCTTCCCTTTCCCAACCTAACCAAACCTAAGTTAACCGAACGTAACCTGTCACAACCCGTCGTGCAACGACCACTGTTGCTGCACTCCACGCAGAGGAGCAGAGCATTGTAGAGCAATGTAGAGCGAAGAAATCCACCGAAAAGTAGTGTATAGCGCAAAAGTCAAAGCTACCCTCTCCTAACCTAACCAAACCTAATATAACCAGATGTAATATGTCAGTAACTGTTGTGCCGCGGCCACTATTGCTGTCCTCCCCGGAGTCGTGTGGAGTATAGTAGAGAACAGTAGAGAATAGGAATTCACTTTATAACTATGTATACCACGAAAGTCAAAGCTATCCACGCCTACCCAAGCCTAACATAATATAACCAAACGCAGCGTACATCGACCTAATGTGCCTAGATCAAAATCACTGGCATTCCCAGAGACATGCAGAACATACTAGAGCACAGTAGAGCGCAGAAATCCTCCACACATCGGCGTATAGCACAAAAGTTAATGATATCCTATCCTAACCCAAACATACCTGACCTAGCCGGACGTAACCTAACTCTACGTAACGCTACGCGGCTACAGTTCCGGGCCTCTCTAGAGCAAAGCAGAGCATATTAGATCAAAGCAGAAAGTTGAGATCCACCGTTCAGCAGTGCATAGCACAAAAGTCAAAGCTGTCACGGCCTAACATTGCCACACGTGGCATAGCAAAGCGAAATCTAACTCCACCTATCCGACCTACCCTACTATTGCGGACATCCGCAGAGCCAAGCAGAATATACTAGAGCGGTGTAGATCATAAAAGTACGCGGCGTTGCAACTTGAATCACAAGGCCACGGACATTCTAGCCAAGCTTGACCTAACCTGACGCAGTCAATCATAGCACAATAGTCAGAGCCATCCTCTCCTAACCTAACCAATCGTATTGTACCCAAACGTAGCGTAACTCAACCTAAAGTACAGCGACCACTCCAGCTCGCAGCCATAGAGTCGAGCGGAGTATAGTAGAGCAATGTAGAGCGAAGAAATCTACCGGAAAGCATCGTATCACGCAACGGTCAGAGTTACCCTATCCTAACCTAACATATCGTTACATAACCAAACGTAAGGTATTCGAAGCTAACTAGCATAGGCCACCATTGCTGGCCGCCCGATCCCCAAGCAGAAGATGGTGGAGGAGAGTAGGGCGCAGAAGAGCATCGAATGGCAGCGTACAGGCAGACAGGTCTACGCTATCCTTAGCTGACGCAAGCTAACCTGACATAAACGAACAAAACCCGAACCAAAACAACTTGTCGAGATCACTTTCGCTGGCCACCCCAGAGACAGGCAAAGCACATTAGAGCTCAGTAGAGCGCAGAATTCCACCGAATAGCGGTGTACGGCACAAAACTCAAAGTTGCCGTACCCTTGCCTGATCAAACGTGACATAGCCAAACGAAAACAAATCCAAACTAACGCGTTTATACCATCGTTGCTGGCATCCCCAGTGCCAAGCAGAACATACCAGAGGACAGTTGAGCGCACAAACCCACCGAATAGCACAGTATAGCACAAAAGTCAGAGTCATCGTAACTAAACCTAACCTAATTTAACATGACCTAACGCAACATTACACAACCTTACGTGACGCGACCACTGCTGCCTGCGCCGCAGCGGCAAGCGGAATACGATAGAACACTGCAGAGCACAGAAGTCCGGAGGATATGTGTGTCGAGCACAGAAGTCAAAGATATCCTATCCTACCACTTCCGAACGTAATATAACGAAGGCTAGCACGGCGCGACCAGTACTGCTGGCATCCACGTTGTCAAGCAGTGCACATTAGAGAACGGTGCAGCGCCGAAATCCATAGAATCGCTGTGTAAAGCAGAAAAGTCTAAGCTATCCAAACCTAACATAAGCTAACATAACATAACCAAACGTATCCTATCCCAACGTCTTGTGTCGAGACCATTATTGCTGGCCACCCCAGAGTCGAGCAGAGCATATTAGAAAATGGTAGAGCGCAGGAATCCACCAAAAACCAGCTTACAGCACAAAAGTCATAGCTATCCTGGCCTCACCTAACCTAACATGACATGACCAAACGTAACCGATCTGAAACATTCGTTCCACGGCCACCACAGCTAGCCAACCCAGTGTCGAACAGAGTATAGTAGAGCCATGTAGATCGCAGAAATCTACCGAATATCAGTGCATATCCCAAAAGTCAAAGCTATAGTATCCTAACATAAACAAACATAACGTAATCTAACGCACCATGACACAACCGAACGTGCCGAGACCACTACTTCTGGAATCACCAATGCCAAGCTGAATATACTAGAGAAGAGAAGAGTGCAGAGAAGCACTAACTTTCGGCGTATTGAGCAAAAGTCAAATATGACCTAACATAACCAGACATAACCTAACCTATCCAATCGAGGCCATCCCAACCTAAGGTGCCGTGACCAATAGGGCTGGCATCCTCAGAGCTACGCAGAGCATATTAAAGCACATTAGAGCGCAGAGACACAGCGAATAGCAGCGTAAATCACAAAAGTCGAATCTACACTTACCTACCCCTACAAAACCTAACGTGCCGCGAAGAGGATTGCTGCTTTCCACAGAGTCAAGCAGAGAGTATTGGAGGAGAGTAGAGCGCAGAACTTCAAAGAATGGCAATGCATTGCAGAAAAGTCAAAGCTATCCTTACCAAACCTAGACAAACCTAACCTAACCGAAGGTAACCTAACTAAACCTAACGAGCCGAGACCACTATTGCTGGCATATCAGAGCGAAGCAGAGCATATTATGGCACAGTAGGACGCAGAAATCCAACGAATGGCACTGTTTGGGACAAAAGTCTGATCTGTCCTGTCATAGTCTCAGCAAACGAAACCTAAGTCAACCTACCGTGCCGAGACCACTACTGCTGACCCCCGCAGAGCCAGGCATAATATGCTAGAGCACAGTGGAGCGCAGAAATCGACCGCATCGCAATGAATATCAGAAAAGCCGAATATACCCCGACCAAACGTGTCCTAACCTAACATAGCCAAACGAAACGTATCTCTATCTAGCTAGCCGCGACCAGTATTGCTGGCCTCCACAGAGCAAAGCAGAGCATACTTCATCACTGTGGAGCGTAGATATCCGCCGAATAGCAGTGTACAGCACAAAAGTCAAAGCTACCCTTTAATAACCTAACCAATCGTAACATAACCAAACGTAACCTAACTCAGCCTAACGTGCAGCGACCACGACTGCTGGCCTCCGCAGCGTCGAGCAGAGCATATAAGAGCAGAGCATAGCGCTGAAGTTCACCGAATAGCAGTATATGGCGCAAAAGTCAAAGCAATCCCGGCCTAACCTATCCTAACGTAATACTGCAGAACGTAGCCTCGCTTAACCTTACGTGCCGACACCACTATTGCAGGCTTTGCCAGTGTCAAGCAGGGTATACTAGAGCAGAGTAGAGCGCAGGGATCCTCCAAATAGTGGTTTATAGCACAATAGGCAAAGATACGCTAACCTAACTTTACCTATCCTAACCTAACCGGACGTAGCTTAACTCAATATAATGTGTCGATACCACTATTGCTGCCATTCCCAGTGCCACGCTGAACACAATAGAGCACAGCAGAGCGCAGACATCCACCAAATAGCAGTGTCCAGTACAATTGTCATAGATATCCATGCCTAACCTAACCAAACGTAACATTGCCAAACGTAACCCAACCCGGCCTAACGTGCTAACGACATTGATGGCATCCACAGAGCCACCCAGAACATACTAGAGCGCAGTAGAGCGCAGAAATCTGCCGCATTTCACTCTTATGCTCAAAAGCCTAAGATATCCTTACATAACCTGACCTAACCGAACCTAACCAAACGTAGCATAAATCAACGTAACGAGATGCCACCGCTATCGTTGGAATCCTCAGAGCCAAACAAAGCATATTGGAGCACAGTAGAGCACAGAGATTCACTGAATAGCGGCGTACGGCAAAAAAGCCAAAGCTACCATCTCCTAACCTAACCTAACCCAACCTAACCGAACGTAACCTAACTCAACCTGTCGTTCAATGAACGTATTTGCTGGCCTCCACTGAGCCGAGCACAGTATGGAAGAGCAATGTGGAGCGAAAAAGTCCTTCGAATAACAGAGTATAGCGCAAAGGTCTAAGCAAACATACCCTAACCTAGCAAAACGTAACATAGCCAAGCGTAAGGTAATGAAACCTAACGTGCCTAGACCACCATTGTTGGCCTCCTCATCAACAGGCCCAACAGATTAGAGGAGAGCAGAGGGCAGAAGTCCATCGAATGGCAGTGTACAGCCAGAAAAGTCAATGATATCCTTACCTAACTCAAACTATCCTAACATAACCAAACGTAACGTCACCGAAACTAGCGTGCCGAGAACACTATTGCTGGCCTCCCCAGAGACAAGGGGAGCATATTAAATCGCAGTTGATCGCAGAAGGCCATCGAGCAGGAGGGTATAGCGCAAAAGTCAAATATATTCTAATCTAACCAGACCGAACCTAACTTATCCAAGAGTGGATCAACTAAACATAACGTGCCGAGACCACTACTTCTGGCCTCGGCAATGCCAAGCGGAACATATCATAGCACGGTAGGGCGCAGGAATACAACGAAGAGCAATGTGTAGGCAAACAGTCGAGGGTAACCTGACCAAACCTTACCCAACCTAATCCAACCAAAAAGAAAACCTAACTTGTTGTGAGCACTATTGTTGGCGTCCCCAGGGACAAGCAGAATATGATAGAGCACAGTAGAGCCCAGGAGTCCATAGGGTAGCCGTGTTGGGAACAAAAGTCAAAGCTACCCAAACCTAACCCAAGGTTGCCTAACTACACCGAACGTAATCTAACACAACCAAACGTGCCGCGACCTGTACTGCTGTACTCCAAAGACCCAAACAGAGCGTAATAGAGGAGAGCAGAGCGCAGAAACCCATTGGACTGCAGTGCAAAGCAGAAGAGTCGAAGCCACCCAAACCTGTCTCTAGCTAACCTAACCTAGCCAAACGCAGCATAAATAATCCTATCGTGCCAAGACCACTATTGATGGCCTCCTCCGAGCCAAGCAGAGCATATTAGAACACAGTAGAGGGTAGAAATCTACCGAAAAGTAGTTTATAGCACACAAGTCAAAGCTATCCTAGCCTAACCTAGCCAAACATAACATAACCAAACGCAACATAACCCAGCCAGACTTGCCTAGACCACAATTGCTGACTACCACAGAGCCAACCAGAACATACTGGAACACAGTAGAGCGCTGAAATCCGCCGCATTGCAGTGTAAAGCACAGTAGTCAAAGATAACGTAACCTAACCTGTCCTATCATAACCTAACGGGACGCAGCCTAGCTCAACATAACCTATCCCGACCACTATCACTGTCCACCCCTGAGCCGAGCAGAGTACTGTAGAACAATGTGGATCGCAGAAATGGACCGCATTTCAGTGTACAGCACTGGAGTCAAAAATGTCCCATCCTAACCCAAACAAGCATAACCAAATCGAACGTAGCCTATCTCTACCTGACGCGCCGGGGCCACCGTTTCTGAACTCCGCAGTGCAAAGCAGGGCGTGTTATATCACATCAGAACGCAGAAATCCCCCGAAAACAGCGTACAGCACAAACGTGATAGCTGTCCTAGCCTAACTTAACCATACATAGCATAATCAAAGGTAACCTAACTACAACTAAACGGACTGCACCACTGCTGCTGACCGCCACAGGGCCAAGCAGAATATACTACAGCACAGCAGATCAGAGAAATCAGCGGCGTGGCAGTGTAATGCGAAAGAGTCGAAGATATTCTAACGTAACCTGACGTAACCTAACCCAACCAAACGTAGCCCAACACAGAATAACGTGCCTTAACCAACATTGCTCTACTTTCCAGAGCAAAGCAGGACATATCAGATAACAGTGAAGCGCGGAAATCCACCGAATAGCAGTGTATGCCACAAAAGTCGAAGATATCCTCTCCTAACATAAACAACCGTAACATAATCAAACATAGCGTAGCTCAACACAACGTGCAGCGGCCACTATTGCTGGCACCCCCAGAGCATAGCAGAGCGTATTAGAGCACAGTAGAGCACAGGAATCCACCGAATATCAGTGCATGTCACAATAATCGAAGCCATCCATATCAAACTTAGAATAACATAAACTAACCAAGCATAACCTAACTGAAGCTATCATGCCACGACCGCCATTACTGGCGTACCCAGAGTCGAGTAGAGTATGGTAGAGTGACGAAGAGCGCAGAAATCATCCGAAAAGCAGTGTACACCACGAAAGTTAAATTTATCCTACCTTAACCTAACAAAACGTAGCATACCCGGACTGCACCTAACAAAACCTAACGTGCCTACACCAATATTGCTGAACTCCCTATCGCCAAGCGGGACATTTTGGTGGAGTATGGAGCGCAGGATTCAATAGAATGGCAGTGTATTGCAGAAAGGTCGAAGCTGTACATACGTAACACATGCTCACTTTACCTGACCAATCGTCAACTAACAAAACCGACCGGGGTGCGGCCGATATTTCCGGACACCCCAGAGCAAAGCAGGGTATGTTAGATCACAGTAGAACGGAGAAATCCACCGAATATCAGTGTATAGCACAAAAGTCATAGCTATCCTATCCTTAGCTAACCAATCGTAGCATGACCAAACGTAACCGGACACAAACTAACGTGCCGCCACCACTATTGCTGGTCTCCCCGGAGCAAAACAGTGAATTTTAGACGCGAGTAGAGCGCAGAAATCCTTAGAATCGCGGAGAAGTCAAAGACACCCAAACCTAACCCAAATTAACATAACCGAATATGACATAGCCATACACAACATAACGTGCCGCGGAAAGTATTGCTGGCATCCCCAGAGACAAACAGAGCATATTACAGCACAGCAGTGCGCAGAAGTGCACGGAGTAGCAGAATATAGCATAAAAGTTTAAGCCATCCTCTGCTACACAAACAAAACGTAACATAACACAACAAATCGTGTCTCGACCACTATTGCTGGCCAGCTCAGAGTCGGAAAGGGTATAGCAGAGTAATGTGGAGCGCAGAAATCGACCGAACAGAAGTGTGTGGCACAAGAGTCAAAGATATCCTATCCTAACCTAACCAAAGTATCATAATCAAACTCAGCCTAATTCAACATAACGTTCCTGCACCATTGTTGCTGGCGTCCCCGTTGACTTGCAGAGCATATTAGTGGAGAGTCGAGTGTAGTGGCCCATATAATTGCAGTGTACGGCAGAAAAGTCGAAGCTATCCTAACCAGACCCAACAGACCTAACCCAACCAAGCGTATCGTAACACGTACTAACGTGCCGAGACCACTATTGCCAGCCTCCCCAGAGACAAGCAGAGCTTATTAGAATACAGCAGGGAGCAGAAATCCACCGAGTAGCAGCTTATATCACAAAAGTCAACGCTTTCCTACCCTAACCTAGCCAAACATAACTCAAACGAACGTAACCTAACCCAACCTAACGTGCCCAGGCCACTACTGCTGACTTCCAGAGAGACAACCTGAATATACTAGAGCACAGTAGAACGCAGAGATCCTTCGCATTGTAATGTAAAGCACAAGAGTCAAAGATCCTCACTTAACCTGACAAAGCGTAACATAACCAAACGAACATAGCACAA
>NW_016910779.1:111012-147244 GCF_001483705.2 Eufriesea mexicana
GAAGAGAGTACAGCGCAGATATCAATAGAACCGCAGTGCATGGCGCAATAGTCGGAGCTACCATATTCTACCCGAACCAAACGTAATATAGCCAAACTTAATATAACCCAACCTAACGTGGCGAGAACACTATTGCTGGCCTTCCCCGAGCTAAGCTTATAATATTACACCGCCCTGAGGAGCAGAAATCCACCTAACAGCAGACTGTAGCACTAAAGTCAAAGCTATCCTCTCCTAACCGAACCAACCGTAACATAACCAAACGTAACGTAACTCAAACTAACGTGCAGATACCGCCATTTTTGCAGTCCCCCGAGCCAAGCAGGCCATTCTAGGGCGCAGTAGACCGCATAAGTCCACGGAATAGCTGTGTACAGCACAAAAGTTACAGCTACCCTGACAAAATTTAGCCTGACCCAACCTAACCGAACGTATCCTGACATATCATAACGTGCCGAGACCACTCTTGCTGGCCTTGCCAGAACCAAGCTGAAAATATTACAGCACTGTAGGCAGCAGAAATCCACCTGATAGCAGACGATGGCAATAAAGTCAAAGCTATCCTCTCCTAACATTACCAACCGTATCATAACCGAACTTAACTTAAATCAACCTAACGTGCCGCGATCACTATTACTGGCCTCCCGAAAGTCAAGCGGAACACGTTAGTGGGGAGTAGGACGCAGACATCCATAGAATCGCACTGCACATCAGAAAAGTCATAGCTGCCAAAGCGTAACCCAAACCAACAGGACATATCCAAACCTAGCCTAACAAAACCTAAAGTGCCGAGACCGCTATGGCTGCCCATCCCGGAGCTAAGCTGAACATACAAGAGCACAGTAGAGCGCTCAAGTACACCGAATGGCAGTGTTCAGCATAAAGTTACAGACATCCTGTCCAAATTTATCCTGATCCAACCTAACCGAACGTAACCTGACTCAACGTAAAGTGCCGATGCCACTATTACTGGCCTTCCCACGGCCAACTGAAAGCATCAGAGCGCAGCAGAGCGCAGAAATCAACCTAATAGCAGACTACAACCCTAAGGTCAAAGCTATCCTCTCCTAACCTAGCCAAACGAAGCATAACGAAACGTTAACTACCTCAAACTAACGTGCCGAGACAGCAGTTGTTGGGCCAAGCTGGACATACTAGAGCACAGTAGAGGGCAGAAACCTACCGAACTTCAGTGTACAGCACAGAAGTTAAAACTAACCTCACAAAACTTAGTCTAAGCCAGCCTAATCGAACGTAACCTGACCGAACATAACGTGCCGAGACCGCGTCTACCGGCTTTGCCAGAGCAAAGCTGAAAATATTAGAGCAGAGAAGGGCGCAGAACTCCACCTCACAGCAGACTAGAACGCCAAAGTCAGAGCTATCCTCTCCTAACCTATCCAAACGTTACATAACCCAATTGAACCCAACGTTCCGCGACCACTATTGCTGGCCTCCAGTGAGCCAAGCAGAACACACTAGTGGAGAGTATAATGCAGAAATCCATACAATTGCAGTGCATATCACAGAAGTCAAAGCTACCCAAAACTAACCCAAACCAACAGAACATGGACAAATATACCATAACTCAAACTACAATGTCGAGACCGCTATTGCTCCACTTCATAGAGCCAAGCAGGGCATACTAGAGCACAGTAGAGGTCAGAAACCTACCGAACTTCAGTGTACAGCACAGAAGTTAAAACTAACCTCACAAAACTTAGTCTAAGCCAGCCTAATCGAACGCAACCTGACCGAACATAACGTGCCGAGACAACTATTGCTGGCACTCCCAGATCCAAGCTGCAAATATTAGGGCATGGTAGGATGCAGAGATCCACCTAATAACATACCATATCACTCAAGTCCAAGCAACCCTCTCCTAACCTAACCAAGGGTAACACAAAGAAAAGTAGCCTAACGCAAACTAATGTGCTGCCACCTCTATAGGTGGGCTCCCGAGAGCCAAGCGGAACACATTAGTGGTGAGTAGAACGCAGAAGCCCATAGAATCGCAGTGTATACTAGAAAAGTCAAAGCTACCTAAGCCTAAACCAGACCAGCAGCGCATAACCAAACATAGCCTATATCAACCTATCCTGCCGAAACAGCAATTGCTGCGCACCAGAGCCAAGCAGGATATACTAGAGCACAGTATATCTCAGAAATCTACCGAATAGCAGTGTACAGCACAAAATTTAATGCCTAACTCAAACTAACCGGACGTAATGTGGATCAAAATAACGTGCCGAGACCAATATTATGGTCATTCCCAGAGCCAAGCTGAAGTTATTAGAGAACAGTATGGCGTAGAAATCAACCTAGCAGCGGACTGCGGCACTAATATCAGAGCTACACTCTCCCAACCTAACCACCGTAACACAACCAAACGTATCCTAACTGTACCTAACGTGCCGCGAACACTGTTGCTGGTCTCCCCAGAGCCAAGCGGTACACGTTAGTGGAGAGTAGAACGTTTAAGTCCATAGAATCGCAGTGTATATCGGAAAAGTCATAGCTACCCAAACAAACAGATCATCACGAAGCATAGACTAGCACTACCTAATGTGCCGAAGCCGCTATTGCTGCCCCCCCCCCACCACCCAAGTGTCAAGCAGGACATACTAGAGCATAGTAGAGCTCAGACATCCTCCGGATAGCAGTCCACAGCGCAAAAGTTAAAGCTATCCTAGCCAAACTTGTCCAGACCCATCTAACCGATCGTAACCTGACACAAAATAAAGTGCCGTGGCCACATTTGCTGGCTTCCGTGGAGCCAAGCAGAGTGCACTACTGGACAGTAGTATGCAGAGACCCTCAGAATCGCAGTGTATACCAGGAAAAGTCGGAGCTACCTTAGCATATCCCAAATCATCAGAACGTGACCAAACGTAGCCTATCTCAACCTAACATGCCGAAACCGCTATTGCTGCCCCACAGAGCCAAGCAGGGCATACAACAGAATAGCAGATCTCAGGAATACGCAGAATCGCTCTGTATATCAGAGAAGTCAAAGAAACATAGGCCTAACCAAGCCCAACAGTACATAACCGAACATAACCTAACACAACCAAACCTGCCGAAACAGATATTGCTGCCCCCCAGATCTAAGCTGGATATACTGGACCAAAGTAGGGGGCAGAAGTCCACCGAACAGAAGCGTACCGCACAAACGTTAAGGATGTCCTGAACAAACTCAGGCAATCCCCATGTAACCGAACGAAGCTTGGCTCAACCTTACGTGCCGAGACCACTGTTGCTGGCCTTCCCAGAGCCAAGCTGAAAATATTAGAGCACTGTAGGGAGCAGAAATCCACCTAATGGCACACCAGAGCACTATAGTCAAAATTGTCCTCTCCTATCGTAGCCAATCGCATCATAACCAAAAGTAACCTAACTCAACCTGACTTGTCGCGACCGCCATTGCTGGCATCCGCTGAGCCAAGCAGAACAGATTATAGGAGAGTAGAACGCAGATATCCATAGAATCGCAGTGTTTATCAGTAAAGTCAAGGCTACACAACCTTAACCCATGCCAACATGACATAACCAAACATAGCAGAACTTAACCTAACGTGCCGCCAAAGCTATTGCTGCCCTCCCCAGTGCGAAGCTGGCATCTACGAGCAAAGTGGAGCTCAGGAATCCGCTGAACAGCTCAGTTCAGCTCAAAAGTTGAAGCTATCCTAATCATGCTTAGCCAAGGCCAACTTATCCAAGCGTAGCCTGACCAAGCATTACGTGCCGAGACCACCGTTTCTAGCCTTCACAGGGAGAAGCTGAAACCATTAGAGGAATGCAGGTCGCAGATATTCAGCTAAAAGCTGACTACAGCACTAAGGTCAAAGCTATCGCCTCCTAACTTAGTCAAACGTGACAAAACGGAACGTAACAACTCAGCCCATCGTGCCGCGATCACAAATGCTGGCCTCCCAGAGCCAAGCAGAACACATTAGTGGAGAGTAGAACGTATAAATCCATATGACCGCAGTGTATATCAGGAAAGTCAAAGCTACGAGTTGCCAACCCAAACAAACGGAGCATATCCAAACATAACCTAACTCAACCTAACATGCAGAGAACGCTATTGCTGCCCTCCCCAGAGACAAGGAGGACGTACTGGAGCATACTGGAGTGCAGAAGTCTACCGTATAACTTTGTAAAGCTGAAAAGCTAAAGCTATCCTAACCAAACTTAGCTTAACCCAACCTAACCGGGCGTAACAAGATTCAACACAACGTGTCGTAGCAACTGTTGCTGTCCTTTCCATAGCCAAGCTGTAAATATTATAGCAGTGTAGGGAGCAGGTATCCACCTCATAGAAGGCTATAGCATAGAAGTCAAGGATATCCTCTCCGAATGTACGCAACCATAACGTAACAAAGCGTAAGGAAACTAAACCTAGCGCGCCGCGACCGCTATTGCCGACCTCAGCTGAGCTATGGATACGCATTGTTGGAGGACAGAACGTTGAAATCCATAGTATCACCGAGTGTATCAGAAAAGTCAGAGCTACCCAAACATAACCCAAGCCAACAGAGTATAACCAAACATAGCCGAATCCAACCTAACGTGCCGAGAACGCTATGGCTGTCATCACCAAGGCCAAGCAGGACATAATGGAGCACACCGTAAGTCCACCGAAAAGCACAGTACAGCTCGAAAGATGAAGCTATCCTAACCAAACATTGCCAAACCCAACCCAACCCAGCGTATCATGACCCAACATAACGTGCCGAGGCCACTATTGCTGGCCTTCATAGGGCCAGGCTAAAAATATTAGAGCACTGTAGGGCACAGAAATCAACCTAACAGCACACTACAGCGCTATAGTCAAAGCTATCCACTCCTAACCTAAGCAATCGCAACACAACCGGACGTAACTTAACTTAAACAAACGGGTGGCGATCACTGTTGCTGGCCTCCACGGAGCCAAGCGGAATACGTTAGAGGAAGTAGAACGAAGGGATCCATGGAGTCGCTGTATATATCAGAATAGTCGAAGCTACCTAAGGCTAACCCAGACGAACAGAACATAGCCAAACGTAGGATAACCCAAACCAACGTGCCGAAACCTCCACTGATGCACCCCCTCCACCCTAGTGCCAAGCAGGACCTACTAGAGGCCAGTAGGGGGCAGAAGTACGCCGAATAGCATTGTACAGCACAACAACTAAAGCTCCCTTAAACAAACTTAGCCTCATCCCACCTAACCGGACGTAACGTGGATCAACATAACGTGCCGCGACCACTATTGATGGCCTCCCCAGAGCCAAGCAAAATACGTTAGTCTAGACTAGAGCGCAGAAATCCGCAGAACCGCAGTGTGTATCGTAAGAGTCAAAGCAACCCAAATCTAAGAGGAACCAACAGAACATAGCCAAACGTAGCCTACTAGCTCAGCCCTACGTGTCGGGACCGCATTGCTGCGCACCCCAGAGCGCAGCAAGGCATACCAGAACACTGTTGTTCGCAGAAGCCCGTGGAACAGCAGTGAGCAGCACAAATGATAAAGCTATCCTTTCCTAACATAGCGTAAACCGACGTAACCGAACGTAATCTGACTTACCATAACGAGCCGATAACGCTATTTCTGTCTTTCCCAGAGCCAAGCTGAAAATATTACAACACTGTAGAACCCAGAATTCCTTCTAATAGCATAATATATAATTAAGGTCGAAGCTACCCTCTGCAAACCTAACCACATGTAACATAACAAAGTGTAACCACCCTCTACCTAACGCGCTTCGACCAATGCTGCTGGCCTCCACAGAGTCGAGCAGAGCACATTAGCGGAACGTAGAACGCAGGTATCAACAGAACCGCAGTGGATATCAGATACGTCAATCCTACCCAAACCTGACCCAAACCAACAGGACATAGCCAAGCATAGCTTAACTCAAGCCAACGTGGCGAGACCGCCATTGCTGCCAACCCCAGAGCGAAGCAGGACATACTAGAGCATTGTAGAGCGCAGAAATCCTCCGGGTAGCCAAGTGCAACACAAAAGTTGACGGTATTGCTACCAAACTTTGCTTAACCCGTCTTAACCGAGCGTATCCCGACCAAAGATAACGTGTCGAGACCACTATTCCCAGAGCTAAGATGAAAATATTAGTGCATAGTAGGGCGCCGAAATCTACTCAATAGCAGACCAGAGCACTAAAGTCATGGCTATCATCTCCTAACCTATCCATTCGTAGCATAACCAAACGTAACCTAACAGAAGCTAACTTGCCGCAACCACTAATCCTGTCCTCCCCAGGGCCAAGCAGAACACATTAGTGGAGAGTAGAACGCAGAAATCCACGGAATCACAGTGTATATCAGAAGAGTCATAGCTACATAAGCCTAACACAAGCCAACAGGACACAGCTAAACTTCGCCTAGCACAACCTAACGTGCCGAGACCGCAGTTGCCCCCCCCCCACCCCCAGAGCCAAGCAGGACGTACTAGAGCACAGTGGAGTGCAGAAATCCACCGAATTGCAGTGTACAGCGCTAAAGTCATGGCTACCCTCTCCTAAGCTATGGAATCGTGTCATAAACGAACGTATCCCAGCTTACACCTACGCGGGCTACCACTATTTCTGGCCATCCCGGTTCCAAGTAGAACATACTAGAGTGCAGTAGAGCACAGACATTCTCCGAACAGCAGTGTACTGCAAAAAGGTTAAAGCTATCCTGGCCAAACATAGCCCAAACCAACTTAACCATACGTAACATGACTCAACATAACGTGCCGAGACCTCTATTGCTGCCCCTCCGAGAGCCAAGCTGAAAATATTAAAGCACTGTAAGGAGCAGAAATCCACATTTTAGCAGACCATAGTACCAAGGTCAAAGCCGTCCTCTCCTAACCAAGCCAACCGGAATGCAACCGAACGTAACCCATCTCAAACTAACGTGCCGCGACCACTATAACTGCTCTCCCCAAAGTCAAGCGGAACTCGATAGTGGAGAGTAGAACGCTGAAAGCCATATAATCGCTGTGTATTTGAGAAAAGTCGTAGAAATCCATGCCTGACCCAAACCAACAGGACATAACCAAACATTGCATGAATCAGCCGAACGTGCCATTACATTTATTGTTGCCCCCCCCCCCCGAGCAAAGCAGAACATATTAGATCACATTAGAGCGCAGAAATCCACCGATTATCAGTGTACAGCACAAAAGTCAATGGATCCATTACTTAACCTGGCCTTTCCTAACATAACCAAACGTAGACTAACTAAACCTACACAGACGGGTCCACTATTGCTGGCCTCTCCATCGCCGAGCAGAACATACCAGAGGAGCGTAGAGCGCAGAACTCCATGGAATGTTTGACAGAAAGGTCGAAGCTACCCCAACAAAACCCAGCCAAACCTAACACAACCAAGCGTAACATAATCCAACCTAACTTCCCTAGACCGTTACTGCTAGCTTCCCCAGCGCCACACAGAACATACCAGAACACAGTAGAGCACAGTAATCCACCGCACTGCAGTGTACAGCACAAAAGTCAAGGACACTTTAGCCTAATCTGTCCAATCCTAACATAACTGGACGTAGCTTTACTAAACGTGTCGTGCCGCGACCACACTTTCTGGACACCCGGGAGTCGAATAGGGTGTTGTAGATCCATGCAGAGGGCAGAAATCCACCTAACTGCAGTGCGTAGCACAAAAGACGGGGATATGCTGACCAAAAATAGCCTAACCTAACATGACCAGACGCAACATAACCCAAACAAACGTGCCACGACCCCTATATCTGGACTCCCCAGAGACAAGCAGATGCTAGCAGAGCAACGCAGATCGCAGATATAGGCCGAATAGCACTGTATAGCACAAATGTCATGTCTACCCTAACCAAATCTAACTTAACCTAGAAGGGCCAAGCGTAACCTTACTCTAACTAGTGTGCCGAGACCGCTATTGCAGGCCTCCCGAGAACCGAGCACAGTATAGGAGAGAAATGTGGGTCGCATGAATCCACCGAGTAGCAGTGTACTGCGCAGGAGCCTAAGCTACCCTATCTAAACCTAGCCAAACGTAACATATCCAATCGTAGCATAACTCAGACAAACGTGACGAGACCATTACTGCTGGCCTCCCAAAAGCCAAGCGGAATACACTGGAGTACAGTAGAGCGCAGATACCCACCGAACAGCAGTGTACAGCACAAAAGTCAAAGCAACCCTTACCAAGCACACCCTATCCTAAACTTACCGAACGAAACATAACCCAGTCAAACATGCCACGACCGCTATTCCTGACCACCACAGAGACAAGCAGATGCTAGTGGAGCAATGCAGAGGGCTGATATCGACCGAATAGCAGTGAATACATCTAAGGACAAAGCTATCCTAGCGAAACCTATCCTGGCTTTGCCAAGCCAAACGTAACATTTCAAAGCCAAGCGTGTCACGAATATTATTACTGGCCTCCCCTGAGAAAAGCAGAGCCTATTAAAGCACAGTAGAGCTTAGAAATCCAACGAATGGCAGTGCAAAGTGCATAAGGTAAAGCTATCCTTCCATAACTTAACCAATCGTAACATAAGCGAACGTAACTTAACTAAAGTCTTCGTGCCGAAACCACTTCTCCTGTCCCCCCAAAGCCAATCAGTGCATATTATGGAGCTGTAGTGCGCAGAAACCCACGTCACACTAGTGCACACATAAAAGTCAAAGCTATCCCATAATGACCTAGCCAAACCTTGCCAAACCATCCGTAACATATCCCAACCTAACCTGGCGCGACCGCCATTCCTGGCGTCCCGGAGACTAGCAGAGTATGACAGTGAACAATAGGGCGCAGGAGTCCATAGAATTGCCGTGCGTAGCACCAAAGTAATGGCTATCCCAGCCTAACCCAGCATAACCTGTCACAAGCGAACGTAAGCTACCATAACCCAACGTGCCGAGACCACCATTGCTGTCCACCACAGAGCCAAGCTGAACCTATTAGAGGAGGCTAGTGTGCAGAAATTCATCGGATCGCAGAGCACAACAGAAAATTGCGGAATACCCAAACCTAGCACGAACTAACATAGCCTAACCTATCGTGGCCAAACTCAACGTAACGTCCTGCGACCAATACTGTTGGCCCCCAGGGTCCAGCAGATTAGGTTAGAGCACAGTGGAGGGCAGGAATACGCCGATTAACAGTGTATAGCACGAAAGTCGAAGCTACCCTAACCATTCATAGCTAAACATAACCTAACCGCACGCAACCTGACTCAACCAAACGTACCACGTGAGCTATTGCTGGTCTCCCCATGGCAAAGCAATGCATATAAGAGGAACGTATAGCTCAGAGATCCACCGAATGTCAGCGTATAGCACAAAAGTCAAATCTACCCTATCCTAACCTAAGCAAACGTAACATAACCAAACGCAACGGAACTCACCCTAATGTGCAGAGGGCACTACTGCTGGCCTCCCCATAGCCAACCAGAGTATACTAGAGCACAGAAGGGCGTAGAAATCCACCGAATAGGATTGTACAGCACAAGCGCCAAAGCTATCCAAACCTAGTACGAACTAACATAGCCCAATCTAACCCAGCATAGCTCAAGCTAACGTGCCTGTACCAGTATTGCTGGCGTCAGCAGAGCCAAGCAGAGAATATTAGAGCAGTGTGGAGAGCAGAGACCCACCGGTTAGCAGTGTATAGCATAAAAGTCAAAGCTACCCTATCCTAAGGTAGTCAAACGTAACAGAATCGAACGTTACCCATCCCAAACCAACGTGCCGAGACCACTGTTTCTGGCACCCCCAGAGCAAAGCAGGTCATACTAGAGCACAGTATCGCGCAGAAATCCGCCAAATGTCAGTGTATAGCACAAAGGTCATAGATATGCTAATGTAACCTGACCTAACCTAACCGTACCAAGCGTAGAAGGACTAAACGTAACGAAACGTGACCTCTATTGCAGCCCCCCCCCGAACCAAGCATTTCCTGCTAGAGAGCAGTAAAACGCAGGAATCTCCGAATAGCCGTGTATAACGCACAGGTCAGTGGCATCGGAGCCGAATATAACCAATCATAGCTTAACGAAACGAAACATGACAGACCCTATCATGCCACAAGAACAATTGCTCGTCCACCTGTGTCGAGCAGAGTATGGTACAGTAACGTAGAGCGCAGGAATCCTCCGAAATGCCGTGTATAGTCCAAGAGTCAAAGCTAACCTATCCTAGCCCAACCAAACGTAACATAAGCGAACGCGACGTACCTCAGACTAACGTGCCGAGACCAATACTGCTGGCCACCCCAGAGCCATGGAGAATATACTAGAGCACAGTAGAGTGCAGAAATCCGCCGAATATCGGTGTGTATCGTAAAAGACAAAGCTATCCTGTCATAACCTTACTAAATGAAACATAAGCGAAAGCTATCTGTCTCAACATTACCCGCCGAGAACATTATTGCTATCCTCCCCAGAACCAAGCAAACCATGCTAGAGCGCAGTAGAGCGCAGAAATACGCCGATCTACAGTCTATACCACGAAAGTCAAAGCAATTCGAACCTAACCAGAGATCACATAACCTAACGAAACGCACCATATCTCAACCTATCGTACCGAGTCCACAATTACCGGCGTCCCAAAGCCGAGCAGAGTATAGTAGAGCAACGTAGAGTGCAGAAATCCGTCGAATAGCATTGTATAGCACAAAAGACAGAGCTATCCACTCCTACCCTATACAAACATAGTATAACGCAACGCAACCTAACTTAATTTAACGTGGCGAGACCACTGTTGCTGGCCCCCACAGATCCAAGCAGAATATATTAGAGCTCAGTAGAGCGCAGAAAGCCACAAATTAGCAGTGTATAGCATTAAGGTCAAAGATACCCTAGCCTAACATGTACTATCCTAACCCAAGGAACGTAACGTATTTAAGCCTACAGTGCCACGACCGCTATTGCAGGTCTCTCCAGAGGGGAGAAGAGATTAGTCGAGCAATGAAGAGCGCAGATATCCGCTGAATAGCAGCGAATAGCACAAAAGACAAGGCTATCCTATCCTAACCTGGACAAACTTATCATAACCGAACGTAACCTAACTCAACCTAACGTGCCGAGAGCATACCTCTGTCCTCCCTCAGTCGTGCAGAATATATTGGAGGAGGGTAGGGTGCAGAAATCCATAGAATCGCAGTGTACAGCAAAAAAATCGAAGCCATCCGAACCTTACCAATGCTAACATAAACTTACCAAACGTAACCTAACACAGACTGACATGCTATGGCCACTATTTCTGGCCTCCCCAGAGAAAGGCAGAGCATATTGGAGCACAGTAATGCCGAGAAATACTCCGAAATGTATGTGTCGCAAAAGTCACTGGTACCATATCCGAACCTAACCAATAGTAACACTACCATGCGTAACCAAACTCAACCAAACGTGCCAATACCACTATTGCTGGCCTCCCCAGTACCATGCAGAACACATAAGAGGAGAGTAGGGAGCACAAATCCATAGAATCGCAGTGTACTGCAGAAAACTCAAAGATATCCAATCGCAACCTAAACTAACATAACCTAACCTAGCGTGGCCAAACTCAACGCTGCTTGCCGCAACTACTATTGCTGGCCTCGCCAGGGTTTAGCAGGGTATAGTAGAGAAATGTAGAGCGCTGGAATCCACTGAATAGCCGTTTGTAGCACAAAAGTCAAAGCTACACCTAAACTAACCAAACGTAACATAAGCAGACGTAACGTAACACAAGCTGTCGTGTCACGAAGATTACTGTCCTCGCGAGGGCTAAGCAGAGTATAGCAGAGCAACGTAGAACGCTGAAATAGTCCGAAAAGCATTGTAGAGATCAAAAGTCATAGCCACCCTAGCCAAGCCAAACCGAACCACATATAACAAAACGTAACATACCTCAACCTAACGTGTCGAGAGCACTACTCCTGGCGTCCGCAGAGACAAGCAGAGTGTGATAGTGCGAAGAGGTACGCAGAAATCCATAGGATAGCAGTGTGGTAACACAAAAGTCAAAGCTATCCCAACGTAGCGAATCGTAACCTAATATAGCCAAACGAAATCTAACTCAACCTAACGTGCGGCGACCACTACTGCTGGCCTCCCGATGGTCGAGGAGAGTATAGTAGAGCAATGTAGATCGGAGGAATCCACCGTATTGAAGTATTTAGGACAAAAGTCTATGCTACCCTCTCCTACATATCCAAACGTAACATAATTGGAAGCAATATAACCCGGAATAAAGTTCCGAGTCCAATACTGCTGGCATCCCCATAGATAAGAAGAATGTATCATATCACTGCGGAGCACAGATATCCACCGAAAAATAGTCTATACCACGAAAGCCAAAGCAACCCGTACATAACCCAAGCTAACATAGCCCCACCTAACGTACCCTAACTCAACCTAACGGGCCGAGGCCACTATTACTGGCCACCCGAGAACCGAGCAGAGTACAGCAGAGCAGTGTAAAGCACTGAAGTTCTCCGAATAGCTATGTATAGCATAAAAGTCGAAGGTTCCCTATCCGTACCTAACCAACCGAAACCAAACCAAACGTAGCCTAACACAACCTTTCGTGCCATGTCCACTAATGCTGGCATCTCCAGGGCCGAATGGAGTATTCTAGGGCATAGTAGAGCGCCGAAGGTCACCAAATAGCAATGTATAGCACAAAAAAAGTGAAAGATATCCTCTCCTAACCGGATCTAACCGAACCTAGCCGAACGTAGAGTAACTAAACCTAACGTGCCGCGACAACTATTGCTGTCCATCACGGAGTCAAGCAGAATATACTACAACAGAGTTGAGCGCCGAAATCCACCGAAAGGCAGTGTACACCACGTAAGTCAAAGCTATCCATACCTAACCATATTTAACGTAATGTAGCCAAACGTAGCCTGCTAAGCATAACGGGACGAGAACACTATTACTGGCCTCCCCAGTGTCCAGGAGGGTATACTAGGACAAACTAGGGCGTGCAAATCTAGCGAATAGCAGTGCATAGCGCAAATGTAGAAGCTACCCTATCCTAACCTCTCCAAACGAAATATATTCAAACGCACCCTAAACTAACCTAACGTTCCGATGTCACTATTGCTGGCCTCCCCAGAACCAAGCAGAACATACCAGAACAGAGTTGAGCGTAGAAATCCACCGAATAGGAGTGTACAGCACAAAAGATAAAGCGATTCTAACCAAACTTAGCCTAACCCAACCTAACCGAACGTGACCTGACTCAACATAACGCGCACAGACAACTATTTCTGTCCTTCCCAGAGATAAGCTGAACACATTACGGCACTCTAGTGCTCAGAAGTCGTCCTTATAGCAGACTGCAGCATTAAAGTCAAAGCTACCCTCTCCAAGCCTAACAAATCTTAACTTAACCAAACGTAACCAAACTCAACATAACGCGCCGCGAACATTACTGCTGGCCTCCGCAGAATCAGGCAGAGCACAATAGTGATGTGGAGGACGTAGGAATCTATAGAATCGCTGTGTATATCGAATCAGTCTGTGCAACCCAGGCCTATCCCAAACCAACGGAACATTGGCAAACATGGCGTAACTCAACCTAACGTGCGGAGACCGCGATTGCTGCCCTGCCCAGAGCACAGCAGGACATACCATAGCACAGTAGACCGTAGAAATCCACCGAAAAGAAGTGTGCAGCACAAAAGTTAAGGCTACCCTAACCAAACGTCGACTATCCGAACCTAACGGAGCGTAGCCTGACTCATCGTAACGTCCCGGGACTGCACTTGCTTCCGTTGCCAGAGACAGGCTGAAAATATTAGAGCACTGTAAGGCGCAGGAATTCACCTAATAGCAGAGAACGGCACAAAAGGCAAAGCGATACCCTCCTATCTTAACCAATCGTAACGCAACCAAACGTTTCCTAGCACAACATAACGTCCCGCGTCCACTATTGCTGGCCTCCCCAGAGTCATGCGTAACACGTTAGTGGAGAGTAGAACGCGGAAATCCATAGGATCGCCGTGTATATCGAAATAGTCTAAGCTACCCAAACCTGACTCAAACCACGTGTACATAACCGAACATAGCGTAACTGAACCTGACGTGCCGAGGCCGCTATTGCAGCTGTTCCCAGAGCCGAGCAGGGCATACTAGTGCTCAGTCGATCGCAGAAATCCACCGAATAGAAGAAAAGTTGAGGCTATCCTGACCAAACATTGCCTAGCGGAAGCTAACCGAACCTAACATGACCCAACATAACGTGCCGTGACCACTGTTGCTGGCCTTCCCAAAGTCATGCTGAAAATATCAAAGCACTGTAGGGAGCAGGGATACACCTAATAGCAGACTATAGCACGAAAGACAATGTCATCCTGACCAAACATAACCAAACCTAACATAACCAAACGCAACCAGTTCCAACCAAACGCACCTATCCAAATATTAATGGACTTCCCATCCCCAGGCGCGGCATATTAGGGGAGAGTAAAGCGCAGAGACCCAGAGAATGGCAGTTTTGGCACGGGAGTCAGGGATATTCTAACCTAACACAAACAAGCATAACCTAACCAAACGTAACGTAACACATCCTGACTCTCGGCTGCCGCCATTTCTGCGAATGCATGAGCAAAGCAGGGAACATTAGATCACAGTAGAGCGCAGAAATTCAACGAACAGCCTTTTACAGTGCAAAGGACGCAGCTATCCTTCCCTGACGTATCCAAACGTAGCCCAACCGAATGTAGCCTAACACAATCTAACCTGCTGAGGCCACTATTGCTGGACTGCCCAGCGCCGAGCAGAGAATATTTGAGCACAGTAGAGCACAGAAATCCACAGATTAGTAGTGTATAGCACAAAAGTCAAAGCTGCCCTATCCAAACCTAACCAAACGGTAACTGACGTAACGTAATATAACGCAACCAAAGGTGGTACGTCAACAATTGCAAGCCTACCCAGAGACTAGCGGATGTTAGTGAATCATCGGAGAGCGCAGGTATTTCCAGAATAACGGTGTACAGCGCAAACGTCAAAGTCATCCTAACAAAATCTAACCTAACCTGACCTCACCGTACGTAACGTAACAGAACCTATCGTGCCTACGCTGCCATTGCTGATATACGCAGACCATAGCGGAACACGTTAGAGCAGAGTGGAGCGCAGAAATCCACCGAATAGCAGTGCATAGCAGAAAAGTTAAAGCTATCCTAGCCTAACCTAAGTTAGCGTGACAAAGCCTATCGTTACCTAACCGAAAATAACGTGCATAGACCAGTATTACAGAGCTACAACTGCAAAGCAGAACATATTAGAACACAGTACAGCGCAGAAATACTCCGAATAGCAGTGCTCATCGCAAAAGATAATGCCACAGTTTCCTAACCTAGCTAATCCTGACATAACCAAACGTAAAGTAACTGAAGATAAGGTGCCTCGACCACTATTGCTGGCCTCCCGATTGTCGGTCAGAGCATAGTATATCATTGTAGAGCGCAGAAATCCACCGAAGGGCAGTGTATAGCACAAACGTCTAAGCCCATCCTATCCTAACGAAACGAAACGTGACATAACCAAACGCAACCTATCTCTGCCTGACGTCACGAAAATACTATTTCTGGCCTCTACGGAGCCTAGCAGAACATATTAGAGATGACTGGAGCGCAGAAATTCATAGAACCGCTGCGCATAGCGCGAAATTCGAAGATATCCTTACCTAACACTAGCAAACCTAACCGAAACAGACGTAACATGTTCCAACCTAACACGCGGCGGCCACGATTTCTGGAATTCCCGGCGCAAAGCATGGAATATTAGATAACAGTAGAGTGCAGAAGTGTTCCGAATATCAGTGTACACGACAAAGGTCATAACCAACCTAACCAAACATAGCAGAACCTTACATACCCAATCGCAACCTAACTCAACCAAACGTGCCACGACCACCATTTCTGGCCTCCCCAGATAAAAGCGGGTGAGATTATAGCATCGCAGAGCGCAAATATCGACCGAATTGCCGTGTATAGCGCAAAAGTCAAAGCCAACCCGACTAACGAAACGTAACCCAACAAAACGTGCCACGTCCCCTGTTGCTGGCCACCCCAGGGACAAGCAGATGCTAGTGGAGCTGTACACTGAACAGGTATCGACAGAATAGCAGTGTATAGCACAAATATCACAGCTGCCCTGTCCCAACCGAACCAAACGAAACATGCGCGGAAGAAATGCAATTATTCCTAACGCGCCGAGACCACTATTGCTGCCCTCCTCGGAGCCAAGCGGAACATATTAGAGGAGAGTAGAGCGCAGGAGTCCATAGAAACGCAGCGCATGTCACGAAAGTCGAAGAGACCCTATCCCAACATAGACAAGCGTAACACAACCGAACATTGCTTATCTCAACCTAATGCGCCGAGGACACTGTTGCTTGCATCCCCAGAGCAAAGCAGAGTACGCTATAGCAGAGCAGAGCACAGAAAACCACCAAATGATAGTATGTAACACAAGAGCCAAAGGTAACTTAACCTAACCTGACCAAACCTGACCTAACCAAACGTAGAATAACCAAACGTAACGAGACGAGACATCTGTTGCTGGCCTTCGCAGAGCCTAGCAGATCATGTTAGAGCACAGTAGAGCGCTGAAATCCACCGAATTGCAGTGCCAAACGCAAACGTCAAAGCCATCCTGACCAAACATAGCGTAACATAGCTTAACCAAGCTTAATCTAACACAAGCTATCGTGCAGTGACTGCTATTGCTGGTCGCCAAGGGTCGAGCACAGTAGAGTAGTGCAATGAAGAGCGCAGATATCCACCGAATAGCTATGTATATCGCAAAAGTCAAAGTTATCCTATCTTAAACTATCCAAGATTATCAAAGCCGAATGCAGCCTAACTCAACCTGACCTCCCGAGATCACAACTACAGGTCCCCCCAGCGACAAGCAGAGCATACTGGATCTCAGTAGATCGTAGCAATCCACCGTATAGTAGTATGTAGCACAAAAGTCAGAGCTATCTTATCCTAACCTAAACAAACGTAACGTAACTCAAACTAACGTGCCTACACCACTACTGCTGACCTCTGCAGAACCAAGCAGAATATACCAGATATTAGTTCAGGGCAGAAATCCGCCTTATTGCAGTGTATAGGGCACAAGTCGTTGCCATTCTGACGAAACTTATCCTATCAATACGTAACCAAGCGTAAGCTTACCCTACCAAACGTGCCACGACCACTATTGCTGCCCCCCCCCCTGGGCCAAGCAGAACATACTAGAACACAGTAGAACGCAGAAGTTCATGCAATCACGGTGCACAGCACAATAGTCGTAGCTATACCGTCCCAACAAAGCCAAACTTGTCATAACCGAAGGTAGCTTAAGTAAACCTAACGCGCCGAGCCCAAAATTTCTTTTCCCCCAGAGCCAAGCAGAATGCACGAGAGCAGAGTAGAGCGCAGTAATACACCGCATAGCAATGTCTATCACAAAAGTCAAAGATATCATGACCTGACCTATCCTAAACTAACCTAACCTATCCTATCCTATCCAACTAGTCCAAACTTAACTTAACGTAACCAAAAGAAACATAACTCAAACTAACATACCGAGAGCACCATTGACGGCATCCCAAGCGACAGGCAGAGCATATTAGGGGAGAGAAGAGCGCAGGGGTCTATAGAACTGCAGCGTATTGCACGAAAATCAATGATACCCAAACCTAACTCAGTTAAACCTAATCTAAACAAAAGTAACGTAACACCAACTAGCGCCACATGGCAACCATTTCTGGCATACCCAGACCAGAGCCGTGAATATTATATCGCTGTAGAGCATAGAAATCCACCGAATAGCAGTGAATGCCACAAAAGTCCAAGCTATACAGTCCTAACATAGCCGGACGTAAAGAAGCCCAAACTGACGTGCGGCGAACACTATTGCTAGCATCCCGAGAGGAGAGCAGAGTATATTTGAGCATTGAAGGGCGCAGAAACCCAACGAATATCACTTTATAGCTCAAAAGTCAAAGCTATCCTATCCCGACCTAGCCAAGCGTAGCATAATCAAACGCAGCATGACTCACACTACCCGCCGAGAACAATACTGCTGACATTACCATATCCAAGTAGAATATACCAGAGCGCAGCAGACCGCAGAAATGCACCCAATAGCTGTATAGAGCACAAAAGACAAAGCAGTCCTAACCAAACAAAACCCAACGTAACCTAACGACGCGCAACCTAACGCAACCTACCATGCCGAGACCACAATTGCGGGCCCCAGAGAGACAAGCAGGACATACTAGGTCGCAGTAGATAGCAGAAACTCAACGTATAGCTGTGCAGAGCACAAAAGACGAAGCTAGCCTATCCTAACGCAAACAAACCTAACCTAACCGAACGTAATCCAACACAACCTAACGCGCCGCGGCCACATTTTCTGGACTTCCCAGAGCAAAGCAGCGGATATTAGATCACGACAGACCGCAGAAATCCACCAAATAGCAGTGTATAGCACGAAAGTCAAGGCTATCCTTTCCTAGTCTAATCAAGCATGACATAACCAAACGCAGCTTAGCCCAGCCAAACGTGCCAAGACCACTATTGCTGGCCTTCCCAGTGCCATGCTGAAAATATTAGCGCACTGTAGGGAGCAGGAATCCACCTAATAACAGACTATAGCACTAAAGTCAAACATAACCTCTACTAACATATCCAAACGTAACATAGGCGAACGTAACCTAACTCAACATAACGTGCCGCGAGTACAATTGCTGGCCTCCACAGAGCCAATCAGATCGCGTTAGTCTAGAGTAGAACGCAGAGGTCGATGGAATCGCCTTGTATATAGGAAAAGTCAAAGCTACCTTGGCCTAGCCTAAACCAACAGAGCAAAAACAAATACAGCTCAACACAACCTACCCTGCCGAAGCCGCTATTGCTGCCCCACACCCCAGTGCCAAGCAGGACATGCTGGAGCGCAGTAGAGAGCAGAATTTCACCGAATAGCAGTGCACAGCACAAAAGTTAAAGCTATCCTAAACAGACTTTGTCTAAACCAACCTAACCGGAAGTAACCTGACCAAACGTAACGTGCAGAGACCACCATTGCAGGCCTTCCCAAAGCAAAGCTGAAAATATTAGAGCACAGTAGAGCGCACACATCCACCTAATGGCAGGCTATGGCACTAAAGTAAAACCTATCCTCTCCTAGCCTAACCAATTGTAACATAGCCAAACGAAACATAGCTCAAGCTAAAGTGCCGCGGCCACAATTGCTGGCCTGTCCGAAGCCCAGCAGAACACACTAGTGGAGAGCAGGGTACTGGAATCCATAGGAACACAGTGTACATCAGAAACGTCTAAGCTACATAAGCCTAACCCTAACATACAGGACATTGCCAAACGTAGCCTAACTCAAACTAACTTTCCGAGACTGTCACTGCTGCCCGCCCCAGGGCCAAACAGAACATACCAGATCAGAGTAGAGCGCAAGAATCCACCGAATAGCAGTGTGCAGCACAAGAGTTGAAGCTATTCTGTCCAAACTTAGCCTAGCCCTACCTATCCGAACGTAGCATGACTCAACATAACACTGCTGCAGGCATCCCCGGAACAAAGCAGAATACAATAGGGCAGAGTAGATCGCAGTTATCCACCGAATAATAGTGTACAGCACGAAAGTCAAATGCATCGAAACCTATCATAGCGCAACCTGTCCTAGCCAAACATAAGCTAGCACAAAATATCGTGCCACGGCCACTATTGCTCGCCTCCCCAGGGTCGGGCGGAGTACAGTGGAGCAACATTGAGCGCAGAAATCCACGCAATAGCTGTGTATGGCACAAAAGTCAAAGAAATCCTAACCATGCCTTCCTAACCTACCCTAACGAAACACAACTAAACCTAACGTGCTGATACAAGTATTACTGGTCACTCCAGAGCCAAGCAGAGCATATTGGACTACAGTAGGGCGCATAAATCCACCGAATGAATGCGAATGGCACGAAAGTCTAAGATATCCTCTCCTAACGTAAAAAAAACTTGTCATATGCAAACGCAGCCTAACTAAGCCTAAGGCGCCGAGACCGCTATTGCTGGTCTACCCTGAGCCAAACGGAGAATATTAGAAAGCAGTAGATCGCAAAATCCGGAGGATGGCAGTGTATAGCACAGATATCTAAACTACCCTGTTCTAACATCACCAAACCGAGTATAACCAAAAGCGGCATAACTTAACCTAACGAGCCGAGACCACTGTTGCTGACATCTACAGAGGCAAGCAATTCTGCTTGCTCTGGTATATTCATACCTGGGCGCAGTAGAGCGCTCTAGCCTGTCGCATTTCGGTGAATAGCACAAAGGCGATAGATACCCTCATCTAGCCTGACTTAACGTAAGCCAACCGAACGTAGCATAACTTAACATGACGTGCCGCGACCACTGTTCCTGGCCTTCCGGGAGCAAAGCAAGGTGTCGTAGAGCACAGTAGACCATAGAACCCCAAGGAACAGCAGTACGAAGCACAGAAGTTGATGTAGCCTATCCTAACGTAGCCAAATGTAGTACTTCCAAACATAACCTAACTCAACCCAACATGACGAGACAGCCACAGCTGACCTCCACAGAGACAAGTAGAGTGCACTAGAGCACATCAGTTCGCATAAATCCTCCGCATTGCACTTAGCAGCACAAAAGTCGAAGATATCCTATCATAACCTGACATAACCTAACCTAATTGTACGCAGCGTAACACAACGGAGCGTGTCGCGACCACTGATGCCGGAGTCCACAGAGCCAAGCAGAATGCAGTAGAGCACAGTAGATCACATGTACCCGCCGGATAATAGTGTTTTGCACGAAAGTCGAAGCCATCCTAGCTAAACATAAACTAACATAACCTAACCAAACGTAGCATAACTCTACATAACGTACCGCGGGTGATGCTGGCCTCTCCAGGGCCAAGCAGAATATAGTAGAGCGGAGTCGAGTGCAGAAATCCTCCGAAAAGCAGTGTACAGCGCTGAAGTCACAGATAACCTGACCTAGCTTGACGTAACCTAACATAACCAAACATAACATAACTCAACCTATCGTGCCGATGTCACTATTGCTGGCCACCCCAGATCCAAGCAGAAAATACTAACGCACGTTAGAGCGCAGAAACACACCGCATTGCAGCGTATTACACAAAAGTCAAACACGTCCAGACCTAACTGTGCCTAACCTAACATTTCCAAGCGTAGTGTAACTGAATATAACGTGACGAGACGAACATTGCTAACCTCCCGGAGCCAAGCAGATCATATAAGAGCACATTAGGGCGCGGAAATCGACAGAATAGCACTGAATAGCAAAGTAGACGGATTTGCCTATACGAACCAAGCCAAGCGTAACGTATCCAAACGTAACATAACACAACCTTACACGACGAAAGCAAGAGCGCGGGCCTCCACAGTGGCAAGCAAAATCTACTGGCGGACAATGGAGCGCAGAAATAGACCGCAGTGCGGTGAAGAGCGCAAAAGCCGTAGATATTCTAGCATAACCTGGCCTAACCTAACAAAACCTAACCAAGCCAAACGTAGCATAACTGAAAATAACGTGCCACGACCACTGCTGCAGGCGTCCCAAGAGCCAATCTGAATGCCGTAGGGCACAGTAGATCACTGGAATTCACCGAATAGCTGTGTACAGCATGAAAGTCAAGGCTACACTAACCAAACTTAGCCTAACCTAACCAGACCAAACATAACATAGTTGAAAATGACTTGCCCCGACCACTATTGCTCGCCTCCCCACAGTCGAGCAGAGCTTACTAGTAGACAACAGGGCGCACAAGTCCATGGTACCGCAGTGTGCAGCACAAAACTCATATCAATCCGGATCGAACCCGTGCTAACGTAACCTAAACAATCGTAGCCTTCCTCAACATAACGTGCCGCGGAAACTATAGCTCGCCACCCCAGGGCGAAGCAGAATATAGTAGATCTCCGATGTGCGCAGAAATCGACCGAAAATTAGTGTTTAACACGAAAGTCAAAGCTACCCTTACCGAAACTAACAAAACCTAAGCTGACCAAACGCAGCCTAACTCGACCTAACGTGCCGAGACCAATATTGATGGCATTCCCATGGCTAAGGAGGATGCCCTAGAGCAGGCACAGCTCAGAAATTCACCGCATTGCAGTGTACAAATCATACATAACCCGACTTAACTTGGCCCAACCTAAAAATCCAAACGTGGAGTAGCTCAACATAACGTGACGAGAACAATACTGCTGGTCTCATAGAGCCCAGCAGAACATAGTAGAGCACAGTGGAGCGCAGGCATCCGTCGCACTGAAGTGTAAAGCACAAAGGTCGAAGATATGCTAACCGAACAGGACACCACGTGACCTAACCGAACGTATTACATCTCAAACTAACGTGACGAGACCACCATTGCTGGCCTGCACATCGCCATGCAGAACATAATAGAGCAGAACGCAGAAATCATCCGGATAGCAGTGTATAGCACAAAAGTCGAAGATACCATGACCTAAGCTGACCTGACCTAACCTAACAAAACGTAACCTCACTCAACCTTACGTGCCGAGGCCACTATTGCTGGAACACTAGAGCCATGCAGAATTTACTAGAGCACAGCAGAGCGCAGAAATCCACCCCGGTCCAGTGAACAGCACAGAAGTCGAAGGTGCCCTAACCTAACCTGGCCTAACCTAACAGAAACAGTCGTACTATAAATCATCATAACGTGTCCCCAGAACCAAGCAGGTTATATTAGAGCACAGCAAACCACAGAAACTCACCGTATAGTCGCGTATGGCGCGAATGCCAAGGCTACCCTAACCAAACTTAACATAACCTAACCTACACAAACGTAACCTACACAACCTAACGCGCTACGAGCACAACTGCTCGCCTCCCCAGTGTCGAGCAAATGATAGTAGAGCAGTGTGAAGAGTAGAAGTCGACCGTATAGTAGTGAACAGCGCAAACGCTGAAGAAATCCTAGCCAAGCCTTCCTAACCCAACGTAACGAAACGACACCTATTTCAACATAACGTACCGAGACCATCATTACTGTCAACCAATTGGTCAAACAGGACATTTTAGAGCGCAGTAGATGGCAAAGACCAACCGAATGGCAGTGTATGGCGAAAAGTCTAATATACTCTATCCTTGCCTGACCAAACGTAACAAATGCTAACGTAACGTAACACAACATAACGTGCGGCGACCACTTCCGCTGGTAACAGCGGAGACATGCAGAATATAGTAGAAAACTGTATGTCGCAGAAATCCACGGAAAAGCGGTGTATAGCACGAAAGGCAAAGTAGCATATCCTAACCTAGCCAAAGAGTAACATAACCAAACGTAGTCTAACTCACACTAACATCACGGGGCAACTACTGGTGGCATCCCCAGAGTGCAGCCGAATATACCAGCGCACAGTAGAGTGCGAAAACACGCGGAAAGCAGTGTATAGCACATAAGTCTAAGCTATCACATCATAACCTCACCAAACGTAACAAATCCAAGCGTAGCGTAACTCAACCTAATGTGCCGATGCCACTGCTGCTGGTCTCCCGAGGACCACGCAGAATATACTAGAACATAGCAGGGCGCAAAGATCCACGTCATTGCAGTGTATAGCACAAGGGACAATCACTCTCTGACCCAACCTGGCATTACCAAACCTATACGATCGTAGTGTAACTAAATATGACGTGACGAGACCAATATTGCTGGGCTCCCCAGAGACAAGCAGAGCATATTAGAGCACATTAGTGCACAGAAACCCACCCAATAGCGGTGTGCTGCACAAAAGACGAAGTAGCCACTCCTAACCTAGCCAAACGTAATATAATCGAACGCACCCTATCTCAACCTAACATGACGAGACCACGTCTCTTGGCTACCCCAGATCCAGAGTACACTAGAGCACAGGAGAGCGCAGAAATCGACCGAAATGCGGTGTATAGCACAATAGTCAAACATATCCTGAGCAAGCCTTGCCTAACCTAACCTACCGAAACGCAGTGTAACATAACATAACGTGACGAGGCCAATATTGCTTCCCTCCAGAGGTCCAAGAAGAAAATACTAGGTCACAGTACAGCGCAGACGTCATCGAAATAGCAGTGCATAGCACAAAATTCAAAGCCATCCTATCCTTACCGATCCAATCGTAAAATAACCAAACGTAACCGAACTCACACTAACATGCCGCAATCACTGTTGCTGGCCTCCACAGTGCCAAGCAGAATATATTATAGGAAAGCAGAGCACAGAGACCCATAGAATTACAGTGCACGGCAAAAAAGTCAAAGCCAATCAAACCAAACCCAAACTAACTTAACCAAACCAAATGGAGCCTAACTGATAGTAACGTGCCGCGACGACAGTTGCTGGTCTCCCGAGAGCAAAGCAGTATTTAGTAGAGCCTTGTAGAATGCAGAAATCCACCGAATAGCATTGTATAGCACAAAAGTGAAAGATATCCTGTCCTAGACTAAGCCAAAACAAACCAAACGAAGCATAACTCAAAATAATGTGACGAGACAGCTATTGCTGACAGCCACAGGGGCAAGCATAGTATATTGGAGCATAGTAGACCGCAGACATCCACAGAAGAACAGTGCAAAGCACGAAAGTGGTAGCCAACAAACTTAACACAACGAAACCTAGCATAGCTAAACGAAACCTAAATCAGACTAACGTGCCGAGAACAAGATTGCTGACCTCCAGAGATCCAAGAAGAACATACTAGAACACAGTAGATAACAGAAGCCCTCGGAATAGCAGTGTATAGCACAAAATTCGAACATATCCTATCCTAACCGAACATACCGTGACATAACCGTAAGTAACCTAACCTATCCTAACGTGCCATAGCCACTACTACTAGCCTCCCCAGTTCCAAGCCGAATGCACTGGAGCACAGTAGAAGACAGAAATCAGCCGCATCGAGGCATGCTGCATAAAAGACAAGTATATCCTAACCTGACCTGTCAAAGCCTAACCTACCCTATCGTAACATGAATCAAATAACGTGCCGCGAACGCTGCTGCTGGCCTCGCCAGAGCCAAGCAGAATATTGTACAGCGTAGCAGGTAGCGGAAATCCACCGAATAACTGTGTGTAGCACGAAATTCATAGCCGAAACACAGAACTCAACATAACCTATCATATCTAAACGTAACCTCAATAAACCTTACATGCAGAGACCGATATTGCTGGCCTCCAGAGATCGAAGAAGAACTGTTCACAGTAGAGCGTTGGAGCGCCCCGCATAGCAGTGTGTAGCACAAAATTCAAGTCCGTCCAATCCCAACCAAACCAAGCGTAACACATCCGAACGTAACCTAACTGAACCTAATTTGCCGCAATCACTGTTGCTGGCCTCCACAATGCCAAGCAGAACATATTACAGAAGAGTAAAGCACAGGGATCTATAGATTCGCAGCGTAGGGCAGAAAAGTCAAAGCTAACCAAACCTGACCCAAACGAACGTAACAAAACCTAATGCAGCCTAACGAATCATAACTTAACGCGGCACTGTTACTGGACTACACAGGGCAAAGCAGAAAATAGTAGGGCCAGATAAGTCCCAGAAATTCACCGAACAACTGTGTATAGCACAAAAGACGAATGTATCCTTCCCTTCACTAGCCAAACGTATCACGGCCGTACGTAGCATAACTCAAGCTAATGTGCCGACACCACAGTTGCAAGCGCATCAGAGCCAAGCAGAGTATGCTAGAGCGCAGTAGAGCGCAGAAAATCCTCCGCAATGCTGTGTATAGTTCAAAAGTCAAGGATGTCCAAACATTACCTGACCCAAACTAACCTAACCAAACGTAACATAACTCAAAACAACATGCCTGCGCCACCTTTGCAGGCCCCCAGACCAAACAGACCATTCTAGAGCCATGTATAGCGTAGGAATCCACCGAGGAGCAGTATATGACAAAACTTAAAGCTATCCCATCCTAACATAACAAAGCGTAACATAACCAAACGTAAGCAGACACACCTAACGTTCCGAGACCACTGGTGCTGGTCTCCCGAGAGCCAAGCAGAATATACTAGAACTCAACAGAGCGCAGAAATCCATCGCATTGCACAGTATAGCAGGAAAGTCAAGCATACTCTGACCAAACTTGACCAAACTTTACTAATTCATACATTGTGTAACTCAGCATAACGTTACGATACCAATATTGCTGGCCCCTCCGGAGCCAGGCAGAGCATACCAGAGCTCATTAGAGCGCAGAAATCCACCGAATAGCAGTGAATGACACAAAAGCCAAAGTAGCATGTCCTATCGTAGTCAAACGTAACATATCCAAGCGTAGCCTACCACAAACTAACACGGGGTTGCCAATATTGCTGGCCTCCACAGAGACAAGCCGAATGTGCTAGGGAGCAGTAGTGCGCAGATTTCCATCGCATGGTTATGAACAGCACAGTTGTCGATGATATCCTAACCACACCTGACCCAACCGACCATAACGTAACTGATCCTAACATGCCACGGCCACTATTGCTCACCACCCCAGGGTCGAGCGGGGTATAGTAGAGCAATGTGGAGCGCAGAGATCGACCGAATAGCAGTGTGTAGCACAAGAGACGAAGATAACCTAACATAACATGACCAAGGCTAGACTACCCTAACGTAGCATTGCTCGACGTAACGTGCCGCGGCAGCTGCTGCTTGCCTCCCCAGGGTCAAGAAGAGTATGGTAGAGCAATGTCGAGCGCCGAAATCCACCGAATAGCAGTGTGTGGCACAAAAGTCGAAGACACGGTAACCCAACATGTCCGAACCTAACCTAACCAAACGTAGCATAACTCAACATAACGTGCCGAGGCCACAATTACTGGCCTCCCCAGAACCAACAGGAAAGTATCAGAGCACAGTAGAGAGCAGAAATACGCCGCATTGCATTATATAGAACAATAGTCGAAGATATCATATCCTAACGTACAGAAACGTTACAAAGCCAAACGTAACATGTCCAAACGTAATGTACTTCGACCACTAATGCTGGCCTCCCCAGAGTCGAACAGAACATATTAGAGGACAGTAGTGCATAGAAATCCATAGGATCGCTGCGTGTAGCACCAAAGTCAAAGTAGCCTATCCTAACCAAGCCAGCCATAACATAACTAAACGTAGGCTAACACAACCTAGCGCGACGAAACCACGATTGCTGGCCTCCACAGGGACAAGCAGAACGTACTAGAGCACTGTATGCGTAGAAAAACGCTACATTCCAGTAAATTGCGTATAAGCCGTAGATACCCTAACATAATATGCCCCATCCTAACCTAACCAAACGAAGCATATCTCAGCATGACGATCCGCGATCGCTACTCCAGGCCTCCCCAGAGCCAAACAGAATATAATAGAGCAGAGTGGATCACAGAAATCCACGGAATAGCAGGGTAAGTCACAAAAGCAAAGTGGCATATCCTAACATAGGAAAACGTAACACAGCCAAACGTAACCCAACTCAACCTAACATGACGAGGCCACTATTTCTGGCCAGTACAGAGACAAGCAGAGTGTACTAGATCACAGTAGTGCGCAGAAATCAACCGCATTGCAGTGTATAGCACAAAAGCCAAGGGTACCCTTACCTAACCTGACATAACCTTACCGAATCAAACGTAGCGTAATACGACAGAGCGTTCCGCTGCCACCGCTGCTGGACTCCCGGCAGCCAAGCAGAATATAGTAGGACACAGTAGGCCACAGGAATCCACCGGATAATAGTGTATATCACGAACGTCGAAGTTAGCCTGACCAAACATATCCTAACCAAACCTAACCAAACATGACATATCACAACCTAACCCTCCACGAAAACTACTGCTCGCCTCATCAAATTCGAGCAGCGTATAGCAGAGCAATGTGGTGCACACTAATCCACCGAATGGCAGTGAGCAGCACAAAAGACAAAGAAACTCTGACCAAACATTCCTATCCTAACATAACGAAACGCAACCAGACTCAAACTAATGTGCCGACACCGCCACTACCGGCCAGCACAGAGCCAAGCTGATCATATTAGAGCTAAGCAGATGGCAGAAATCCACCGAAAAGCAGAGTATGGCACAAAAGCCTATGCTACTAATTCATAACATAACCAAACGTGTCAAAGGCGAAAGTGCCATAGCAAAACCTGACGTGCTGAGACCAGTATTGCTGGCCTCCGCAAAGCCAAGGAGAATATACTAGAGCACATTAAAGCCCAAAAATACGCGGACAGCAGTGCATACCACAAAAGCGTAAGCTATCATATTCTAACCACACCAAACGTACCATAGGCAGACGTATCACACCTCAACCTAACTTGCCGAGACCGCTATTGCTGGCCGCCCCAGCGCCAAGCAGGATAGGCTACAGCACAGCAGAGCGACGAAATCCACCGAATTGCAGTGTATACCACAAAAGACTAACATTTCCTGACCTAAGCGTACCTAGCCTAAGCTGTTCAAACGTAGTTTAACTCAACATAACGTGACGTGACCAACGATCCTGCCCCCCCCCCCCCAAACCAAGCAGAACATAATAAGGAACTGTAGATAGCAGAAACCCACAGAATAGCAGTGTATAGTGCAAAAGTCAAGGCTACCTTATCCTAACATAGCCAAACGTAGCAAAAGCATGCGTAACATGTCTGAACCTATCGCGCCCAGACCACTATTGCTGGCCCCTGCAAGGGAAAGCAGAATATACTAGAGCAAAGTAAAAAGCGGTAGCCCACCGGATATCATTGTATAGCACAAATGTGAAAGATACCCGAACCTAACTTGACCTAGCCTGACCTAGCCGAACGTAGAGAAGCTCAACGTAGCGAGAGGAGACCAATATTTTTGGCCTCCCCAGAGCCGAGCAGAGCACATTAGGGCACAGTAGAGCGCAGAAATCATCTGATAGCAACGTATAGACCAAAAGCCTAAATTACCCTATGCTAGCCTCTCTTAACGTAACACATCCATACGTAGAATAGCTGAACCTGACGAGCCGAGGCCACGATTGCTGGCCCACCCAGAACTAAGCAGAATATACTAGAACATGGCAGGGAGCAGAAATCCACCGCACTGCAGCGAAAATCACAAAAGACGTAGATATCCTAGCATAACCAGTCCTAATGTAACCAAAAGAAGGTAGCATAGCTCAACATAACGTGCAGAGACCAATGCTCCTGGCCGCCCGACAGCCAAGCCTAGCATATTATAGCACATTAGAGTGCACAAATCCACGGAATAGCATTCTATAGCACAAAAGTCAAAGTAGCCAATCCTAAACTAGCCAAACGTGACAAGCCCGAACGTAGTCTAACTGAACCTAACATTGCGTGACCACTACTGCTGTCATCGACAGAGACCAGCAGGATGTACTTCAGCACAGTAGTGCGCAGAAACCCACCGCAATGCAGTGAACAGCACAAAGGCCGCAGATATCCCAACCTAACCTGACCTAACCTAACCTAACCTAACCTAACCGAACGTGGCATAACCAAATATAACGTCCGGCGACAACTGTTCCTGTCTTGCCCATAGTCAAGAAGAGTGGAGTAGAGCATTGCAGATCACAGAATCCCACGTAATGGCAGTGTTATGCACAAAGGTCGGAGTAGTCTATCCTAACCAAGCCATACATATCATATCCATACCTAACGCAAACTAACATGAGGAGGCCTCTATTGCTGTCTCAATAGAACCAAGCAGAATACACTAGAGCACAGTAGAGCGCAAAAATAAGCGGAAAGCAGTGGATAGTACAAAAGTCTGAGCTATCCTGACCAAACCACACATAACCTGACCTAACCGAACGTAACGTATCGTGGCCTAACCAAATATAAGGTACTGCGAACAATGACCCCGTTCTCCTTATAGCCTAGCAGAATGTAGTAGAGCACAGCAGACCACAGACACCCACCGAATAGCATTGGACAGCACGAAAGTCGAGGCACTGTTTCCCAAACTTAGCCTAATCTAACATAACCAGACATAATCTATCTCATCCTAACGTGCCACGACTGCCATTGCTTCCAACACAGAGCCGAGCAGAGTACAGTAGAGCCATGTAGAGCGCTGAAAGCCACCGACTAGCAGTGTGGAGCGCAAGAGTCGAAGATATCCAAACCTAGCCTGAACAAACCTTACCTAAGAAAACGTAGCATAACCCATACTAACGTGCCGAGACCACAATTGCTGTGCTCCGCAGAGACAAGGAGAATGTACCAGAGCACAGTATAGCGCAGAAACACACCGCATTTCAGTGAATAGCACAAAAGCCATAGACATCTTAGCATAACCTGACCTCACCTAACCTAACCGAACGTAGCGTAACTCGACAGAGCGTGCAGCGACCGCTGCTGCTGGCTTCCCTATAGCCAATCAGAGTCAAGTAGAGTGCAGAAGATCATAGGAATCCACCGAGTAGCTGTGTAAGGCACAAAAGAAGAAGCAGCGCCTCCTAACCTAGCCAAACGTAACATATACAAACGAAATCTACCCCAACCTAACGTGCCGAGACTACTATTGCTGGCATCCACAGGGCCAAGCTGAATATACTAGGGCACATTAGAGCGCTGAAATCTATCGAATAGCATTGAAGTGCACATAGGTCAGAGCAGCCTATCCTAACCTAGCCAAACGAAACACCACCAAACGGAGCATAAATCAACCCAACGAGACATGACCACAATTGGCGTCCCACACAGAGACGAATCGAAGGTACTAAGGCACATTAGAGCTTAGAAATCCACCGTATAGCAGCGAATAACACAAAAGCCGTAGATACAGGAACCTAACTTGACCTAACCTATCCTAACCGAACGTAGCATAAATAAACATGACATTTCGCGACCACTGTTCCTGGCCAACCCCGGAGCCAAGCAGAATGTAGTACAGCGCAGAGGATCACAGAAACGTACGGAATAGCAGTGTGGCGCACATAGGTCATAGTAGCCTATCCTAACCTATCCAAACGTAACATATCCAAACGTAACCTAAATGAACCTAACAAGGCTAGGCAACTATTGCTGACCCCCACAGAGACAGGCAGATTGTACTAGAGCACAGTAGTGCGCCTATACCCTCCGACTTGCAGGGAACACCACGAAAGTCGGAGATATCCTGCCATAACCTGACCTAACCTAGCCCAACCGAACGTAGCGTAACTCAACAGAGCGTGCCGCAACTGCTGCTGCCGGACTCCACGTGGCCAGGCAGAAAAGAGAAGAGCACAGCAGATCACAGGAAACCGCCTGATAATAGTGTACAGCACGAAAGTCGAAGCCATTTTTACCAAACGTAACCTAACGTAACCTAATCAAGCGTAGCCTAATTCAACGTACCGTGCCGCGACCACTATTGCTGGCCGGCCCAGTCCAAGCGGCATGTAGCAGAACACCGTAGACCGCAGAAATTCATGGAATAACAGTGTATAGCACGAATGTCGAAGCTATCCTTACCAAATTTATCCGAACATGAACTAACAAAACAAAACACAATTGAAGTTAACGTGCCCCGGCCACTAAAGCTCGCCTCCACATAGTAGAGCAGAGCGTAGTGGAGCAATGTAAAGCGCCGAAATCCGCTGAATGGCTGTGTAAAACGAAAAGCCAAGGGAATCCTAACCAAGCATAACAAACCTACAATAACGAAACGTGACCTAGCTCAACCAAACCTGCCAGCACCACTATTACTGGCCACGCTACAGACAAGCAGAGCATGTTAGAGCGCAGTAGGGCGCAGAAGTCCGCCGAATAGCATTGAATAGCACAAATGTCTAAGCTGCACTCTCCTAGCATAACCAAACGTGTCATATGCAAACGTACCCTTAATAAACCTATCGAGCCGAGACCACTATTGCTGCCCTTCCCAGGGCCATGCTGAGAATATTAAAGCTCTGTACGGAGCAGAAATTAACCTAATGGCAGGCTATAACGCTAAAGGCGAAGTTACCCTCTCCTAACCTACCCAACCGTAACATAACCGAACGTTACATAACTCATACTAACGTGTGGAGACCGCTATTTTCGCCTTTCGCAGGCCCATGCAGGACATACGAGGGCACAGTGGAGCGCAGAATTCCACCGAATAGCAGTGTACAGAACAAAAGCAAAAGCTATCCTGCCAAACGTAGCCTAACCCAACCTAACCGAACGGAGCCTGACTCATCGTAACGTGCCGAGACCACCCTTGCTGTCCTTCCCAGTGCCTAGCTGAAAATATTAGAGCACAGTCGGGAACAGAAATACAACTAATAGCAAGATATAGCACCAAACTCAAAGCCAACCCCTCCTAAACTAGCAAACTGTAACATAACAGTGCGTTGCCCAACTCGACCTAACGTACCGCGACCACTATTGCTGGCCTCCACAGAGTCAACCGGAACACGGTAGTGGAGGGTAAAACGCAGAAATCAACGTAATCGTTGTATGTATCAGAAAAGTCAAAACAACCGAAGCCTAAGGCAAAGGAACTGTACATAACCAAACGTAGCCTGACTGAACCTAACGTGCCTACACCGCTATCGTTGCCCTCCCCAGAGTCAAGCATAACACGTTAGTATAAAGTAGAATGCAGAGATCCATATAATCGCAGTGTATATCAGAAAAGTCAAAGCTACTGAAACCTAACGCAAACAAACGGAACATAACCAAACATAGCGTATGTCTATCTATCGCGCAACGACCGCCATTGCTGCCATCCCCAGAGCCAAGCTGAACATTCTAGGGCACAGTTGATCGCAGAAATCCACCGAATGGCAGTGTACAGCACAATAGTTAAATCAATCCCGACCACACGTATCCTGACACCACCTAACCGAACGTAACCTAACTCATCAAGACGAGCCGAGATCACTATTTCTGGCCTTGTCAGAGCCAAGCAAAGAGCATTAGCGCACTGTTTGTCGGAGTAATTCACCTAATAGCAGACGACAGCACTAAAGTCGTAACCATCCTCTCCTAACCTAACCATCCGTACCATAACCAAATGTAACATAAGCCGACCTAACGTGCCGCGACCAGTATTTATGGCCTCCCCATAGTCAAGCGGAACACCATAGTCGAGAGTACTACGCAGAAATTCACATAGTAGCAGACTATAGCACTAAAGGCGTAGCTATCCTCTCCTAGCATATAGAATCGTGACAAGACCGAACGTACCCTAGCATAATGTGGCGTGTCGCGACCACGGTTTCTGGTCTCCCCAGAGCCAAGCAGGATATACTAGAGCGTTGCAGGGCGCAGAAATTCAACGAATAGCAGTGCACAGTACAAAAGTAAAAGCTATACCGACCAAGCTTAGCCTAAACCTACCTAACCTAACGTAACCATACTCGACCTAACTGGCCACGACAACTACTGCTGGCCTCCACAAGACCAAGCAGAGCACGTTAGTGGCGTGTACTTCGCAGGAATCCATAGAATCGCAGGGTATATCAGAAAAGTTTAAGTTACCCAAACCAAACCGAAACAACCAGGACATACCCAAACATTGCCTAGAAAAGCCTGACGTTCCTAGACAGCTGCCGCTGCCTTCTCCACAGCCAAGCAGGACGTACTAGAGCGCAGTAGTGCGCAGAAATCCATCGAATATCAGTACACAGCACAAAAGTTAAAGCTATCCAGACTAAACAGAGCCTAACCCAGCCTAACCGTACGTAACCTGATTCAACATAAGGTTCAGAGACCACTGTTGCTAGCATTCCCAGAGCCAAGCTGAAAATATTAAAGGTCTGTAGGGAGCAGAAATATACCTAATAGCAGTCTATGGCTCTATAGGCGAAGCTATCCTCTCGTAACCTAGCCAACCGTAACACTACCAGGCGTAACCTAACTCAGCCTAATGTGCCGCCACCAGTATTGCTGGCCTGCGCATTCTCGAGCGGAACACAGTACCGGAGAGTAGAACGCAGAAATCCATAAAACCGCAGTATATATCAGAAAAGTCAAAGATACCCAAACCTGACCCAAACCAACAGAACGTAACAAAGCTTTGCCTAACTGAACCCAACGTGCTGAGATCTCTATTGCTGCCATTCCCAGAGCCAAACAGGGCACATTGGAGCAGAGTAGAGCGCAGAATTCCACCGAATAGCAGTGTTAGACACAAAAGTTAAAGCAATCCTGTCCATACATCACCGGAACCAACCTAGACGAGCGTAACCTGATCCGACGTTACGTTGTGAGGACACTCCTTGTGACATTCTCATAGCCAAGCTGAATGCATCAGAGCACAGCAAGGCGCAGAAATCCACCTAAATGCAGACTATAGCACAGTAGTCAAAGCTAGGTTGGCCTGCCCAGGGACAAGCGGCGCACGTTAGTGGAGAGCAGAGAACAGAAACCCATATAGTCCCATGAATCAGAAGAGTCCAATCTACCCAAGCCTATGCCAAATATACAGAGCATAACCAAACAAAGCCTGACTTAACATAACGTGCCGCGACCAGTACTACTGGCCTCCCCAGAGCCAATCAGGACACACAAGAGTGCAGTAGGTCGCGGAAATCCACCGAATTGCAGCGCACAGAACAAAAGTTAGATCTGTCCTGACCAAACGTACGCGTACGTAACATGACTCGTCGAGGCGGGCCGAGACCACTATTGCTGGCCCCTCCAGAGACAAGCTGAAAATATTAGAGCACTGTAGGATGCAGAAATCTACCCAATAGCAGACTATAGCACTAAAGTCAAAGCCATCCTCTCCTAACCAAACCAACAGCAACATCACCAAACATAACCTGACTCAACCCATCGTGCCGCGAACGCTATTGCTGGCATCCCGAGAGCCAAGCAGGACACATTAGTGGAGGGCAGAAGGCAGATATCCAAAGAATCACTGTGAATATCAGAAACGTCAAAGCTACGTGAGCCTAACCGAAACCAACAGAACATTTCAAAACATAGCCGAACTCAACCTAGCTTGCCGAAACCGCTATTGCTAGCCTCCCCAGAGTCAAGCAGAAAATATTAATGGAAAGAAGAACGCAGAAGTCCATAGAATTGCAGGGTACATCAGGGAAGTCAGAGCTACCCATACCTAAGCCATACAAACCGCACATTGCCTTACATAGTCTTACCAAACCTAACGTGCGGAGACAGCTATTGCCGCCCCCGTCAGAGTGAAGCATGACATACTAGAGCACAGTGGACCGTAGAGATTCACCGAATAGCTGAGTACAGCACGAAAGTTAAAGCTACAGTGACCAAACTTAGCGTAACCCAACCTGACTTAACGTAACGTGACTCATCATAACGTGCCGAGAGCACTACTCTTGGCCTTCCTAAAGCCAAGCTGAATATGCTAGAGCAGAGTAGAGCGCAGAGGTCCACCTAATGGCTGGCTATGGCACTAAAGTAGAAGCTACAGACTCCATTCGTAACCAATGGTGACATATCCGCACGTAACCTAACTCAACCTGTCGCGCCGCAACCGCCACTGCTGGCCCCCCAGATCCACGCAGAAAACGCTAATGGAGAGTAGAACGCAGAAGTCCATAGAATCGCAGTGTATATCGGTAATGTCAGAGCTACCAAACCTAACGCAAACGAACACAACATAGTCAAGCATAGCCCAACTCAAGCTGAAGTGCCGATGCCGCAACTGCTGCCTTCCCCAGGGCCATTCAGTTCATACTACAGCACTGCAGAGCCCAAAAATCCAGCGAATAGCAGTGTGCAGCACAAAATTTGAAGCTATCCTAACCAAACTTGACCTAACCCAACATAACCGAACTTAACCCGCATCAACATAACGGGCGGAGACCATTGTCGCTGTCCTTCCCAGAGCCACACTGAAAATATTAGGGCACTGCAGGGCGCAGAAATCCACCTAATAGCAGGCTATGGCACTAATGTTGAAGCTACACACTCCATACGTAACCAATGGTAACATACCCGAACGTAACATAACTGAACCTAATGCGCCGCGTCCTACACTGCTGTCCTCCACAGGGCCAAGCAGAGCAGACTAGTGGAGAGTAGAATGCAGAAATCTGTAGAATCGCAGTGTATGTCAGAAAAGCCAAAGCAACTCACACCTAACGGAAACCAACAGAATATAACCAGACATAGCCTACATCCACTTAACGTTCTGAGAATGCCATTGCTGCGCTCGCCAGGTCCAAGCAGGACATACTATAGGAAAGCAGATCGTTGAATTCCAACAAATAGCAGTGTATATCAGAAAGGTTAAAGCTATCCAAAACAAACTTATCCCAAGACAACGTAA
>NW_016910780.1:0-967 GCF_001483705.2 Eufriesea mexicana
TTATAACAGGTTATAGATTTTTAATAGACTTATTCTCTGGCAAGTAGACGGCTGTAATTGCCACTGGATTGAAGGCGTTAGTCGATGTATTCACCAAGCTATAACAGGTTATAGATTTTTAATGGACCTATTCTCCAGCAAGTAGATGTCTGTACTTGCCATGGAATTGAAGGCGTTAGGAGATCTATCCACCAAGCTATAACATGTTATAGACTTCGATATACCTATTGTCTGGCAAGGCGATGGCTGTACTTGCCATTGGATTTAAGGCGTTGGACGACCTATTCACCAAGCTATAACAGAACATAGATTTTGAATATATATATTATCTGGCAAGTAGACGGTTGTACTTGTCATCGGATTGAAGGCGTTAGGCGATGTATTCACCAAGCTATAGCAGGTTATAGATTTTTAATAGCCTTATTCTCTGGCAAGTAGACGGCTGTAATTGCCATTGGATTGAAGGCGGCAGTCGATCTATTCACCAAGCTATAACAGGTTATAGATTTTGAATAGACCTATTCTCTGGCAAGTAGATAGCTGTGCTCGCCATTGGATGAAAACGTGAGGCAACCTATTCGCCAAACTATAACACATTATAGATTTTGAATAGACCTATTCTCTGGCAAGTAGATAGCTGTGCTCGCCATTGGATGAAAACGTGAGGCAACCTATTCGCCAAACTATAACACATTATAGATTTTGAATAGACCTATTCTCTGGCAAGTAGATAGCTGTGCTCGCCATTGGATGAAAACGTGAGGCAACCTATTCGCCAAACTATAACACATTATAGATTTTGAATAGACCTATTCCTGGGCTAGTAGATATCTGTAATCGCCATTGGATGAAAGCGTTAGACAACCTATTTGCCACGCTATAACACATTATATGGTTTGAATATACCTATTCTCTGGCAAGTAGATGGCTGTACTTGCCATTCAATTGAAGGCGTTAGGCGATCTAT
>NW_016910781.1:0-984 GCF_001483705.2 Eufriesea mexicana
CACTGCTATTCGGTGGATTTCTTCTGTGACGCCCATCAATCTCGCCCTCGCCACTAGATGGATTCCGAATTCACGGACTTTCCCGCAAGAACTCGGGAAACTCCCAGTTTCCTATATTTATATATATAACTTCCCGTCTTTCCAATAGTATCCCCAGTGTCTAAGGCAGGGCCTGCTTAGCAAGCCTTACTGATGAGTCCGCTAGCAGGCCCGGGACGAAACGCATCCCTTCCTTTTCGTACCGTCCCTTCTAGCTACGTACAACCGAGGATACCTGCCACAGCGAAGTCAAGGGATGGTGGGGAAGGACTCCCACACGGAGATCTGCTGTGCTCTAATATGCTCTGCTTTGACCTGGAGATGCCGGCAGTTGTGTTCTCGACAAGATAGGTAGAGTTAGACTTCGTTTGGCTACGTTAGGCTTTGTCAGGTTAGACTAGGATATCTTTCACATTTGTGCCATCCACATCTGTGCGCCGGACTTCTGCACTCTCCTGCGCCCTAGTATATTCTGCTTTGCTCTGGAGAAGCCAGTAATAGTGGTCTCGGCACGTTAGTCTGAGTTTAGTTGCGTTAGTTTACGTGACGCTTTGTTAGGTAAGTATAATGTAGCTTTGACTTTTGTTCTATACACGGCAACTCGGTGGATTTCTGCGCTCTACTGCGACCTAATGCTCCCTGCTTTGCTCTGGGAATTCCAGAAATCGCTGCCGCGGCGTGTTAGGTTCACATAGGTTATGTTTGGTTAGATAAGGTGTGTTTGGGTTAGGTTGGGATACCTTTGACTTTCGTGCTATGCATTGCCATTCTGTGGACCTCAGCGCCTTATGCTCCACTAGTATGCCCTGCTTGGCAACGGGAATGCCGGCAATATATGTCTCGGCACGATAGGTTTATGTAGGATACGTTTTGCTATGTTATGGTCGCCATGGTTGGGTTTGGATACTATACTCTGCAATTCGGCGGATTTCTGCGCTCTTCGTT
>NW_016910782.1:0-14372 GCF_001483705.2 Eufriesea mexicana
TTTGTTATTTTTCCAAATAGCCTTGTTGCTAGAACCCGTATTGTATATTGAAATCCGGGTTCCGACAAAAGTATATCGTTCGTATCTATGTTATATATTTTGCAAATTCTGTCGTAATTGTGGGCCATAGGAATTCAAAATTCCCGGCTATAACGCGTGACTAACCAATAACGAAGATCATGGGAGTATCGTTAGGCTAAAGGCATTACGTGTCTCAGGTGGCAGTCGCAAATTAATCGTGTTACCTAATAGTGCATAGAGAGACAGAGAGAAAAATACTGTACTTATATCTTGTATCGTCTCATATCATTAAATATATATCTGTTCGTTTGTTATTGTATTTATAATTACACGTGTCCGTCAATTCAGTCCAACAATAATGGAAAAGATATGTTCATGTAAAATACATATTTGGATTTGTATCATGTATTGATGGTATCAGTATGTGATACATTTTGCGAACAAAGAGATATTGCTGTCATCTGTAATTACATGTATGTATGTACATTTCAATAGCCTTAGATGTAGTATCTCGTATAATAATATTTTATCTATGCACCGATAATTTTATCTTGATGAGCATATACTATAGTGATACTGTTTCTTTTTCTATTAACAATTGGAATATATAAGTTAATTACAAAGAAAAATTTTATAGTGGTAAACGTGTAAAATAATGTTTGAAGAATGGACGTGAATCTATATACGACTTTTAAATACTCGAGTTATATAAAAGATATTAAATTGAGGAAGAGTAATAAGATTTTTTAATATGTCGAAAATGAAATTTGCATATATATATATATAATTACGTGTAAGAAAGATAACTGCATAAAATTGGTTAATCGATATTACAATATTGTCATTATTAATTTAGTAATTAATACGTTGGGTTAATTGTTGATATATAGGACACGAAGTAGAAAATGACTCCGTGTAAAACACGTGTTGTAATTTATCGATAAAAAGTAGAGTCATAAAATACGTCATTGCGCGATTATTAAAGTGATATCGATTCATATTTTAAGTATCATAATACGTTTCTACTGACACAATATTTCGTCTCGTATAACCTATTTGTTAAAATTACGAAAAGGAGAAACTAAAGTGAAACGACGAGTGCTGAAAAAAATAATACAAATTTTATGCTCCAGTTAGAAATATCTAATATTCTATAATATTTCGTAATAATTACTCTAGCCAATTTTCTAAATAGTATTTACTATATCTTCGGATAAAAGAGAAAAATACGTCTTTTTAACCGTGCTTCGACTACACAGTCGAGATACACCACACAGTTGGGTGTCCCAGTTACATAATGTATATCTTACAATACAATTCTTAAACACATTTATACGAATAATATTATATAAACATACTCGCAACATTTTTCACAATTTCATATTGCATTTTCTACACTCAACCACAATATTTAAACCGAAATTAGATATATACGTTACAAATTATGGGTATTAAAAGATCACTTTCACAGCACAGTACTACGCATTTCGCGAAATTATATATTTTAATTCACACACACACACACACACATCGAGGGAGCAAAGGAAAAAATTTGAGCCAAAGAAATTTTCGAAAATTAAAGAGAAGAAAGCGTCTTCCAAGGTGATAACATCGGCTGTCTAATATTCTCACCCCGACCCAATTATCATTCTGCCAATCAACCCCGAGAAAGGATATCCTACCCCCGCGCTAGTAAAGCTAAAAATGACTTATTCCCCGGCTAACCGGAGCGAGGGGGAGGAGGTGCAGTAAAGAAGGAGGCAATAAAAGGAAGGATAAAAATTGGGCAAAAATTTTGCTGCTTAAACGGGGTCGGCCGCATTAAATCCTGGCCGGTTTGCCAGGCTATGCACCCGAGCCAGCAACAAAATAATAAAAGTTTCTCGAAAATGCAGCAGCGAACGGGGTTAAGGCCGCAAGCGTGCCGCTCGGGACACCCGTTACAATATCGCGAAGAAAAATGACATAAGACATCCCCGTTCCGACTCGGGCGCCATATGACCGTCTCTGTCGCAAGCTCTTTCCCCCACTCCGGCCTGTTCTCTCCCCACCACCGGCCGTCGATATCCTACTACCGTCATTCCTCGCCCGCCCCTCCAAGCCAGTCACCCCGTCCCGCGCCCACTCGTCCACCCACTTACACCCCCGCACTCTCACGGACACGCACACCACTACCGCGAAACGTCGCTGTGTTACCTGTACTACCCCCTCCACAGGCCCGGTGACCAACACTAATTGCAACAGCGAGTGCATCGTCTTTCGCGAGAGCGGGACGGCCTGCTGGAAGAAAGGAACAAGCCACGGGAGAAAGCAGGACGAGAAGAAAGGACGAGTGGAAGTGAAAGAGAGACAGAGCGAGGGAACGGCGGGACAGGGACAAAGAGACGAATATCATGGAAGGAGAAAGAAGGCGGGGTGGGGGGCCGGTTACACGAGGCTAGAGAATAGAACACAAGAGAGAAGGTAGCGAGAGAGCATAGCTTAGCGTGGCACGACACGGCATATCCATAGACATATACACTGTGTCTATGGGCATATCGACGAGATCCGAGAGCGGCCGAGCACGACCGAGCAGGGCCGACTCGGACCCTGCGCGCTCAACCCAAACCGGAGGAAGCATAGTTGCATTTAAACTGCCATCCCACTGAGGTCTCTCTTCCGTGGTGTTGGAGTAGTCTGCTGGCTGGGCCAGCCGCACTCGACGAGTACGTGTCGCGTACCTCGCATCGTTCACCGTGCACCCGCACTCTCCACACACACCGGACACTCTCTCGCGTGTGACACTCGCTTCCGTCTCTCGCGCACCCTCGCGTCTAGCCTCGTCTCGTCCTCGTCCCGTCTTACGGGAAACGTGCGTCGCCGGATCGCCTGGCAGTTTCAAGAAAAAGGGGTTGTTGCACGAGGATCGCGCTCTTCCACCGGGCCTGCTGTCAGGACTCCTGTGCATCGTGGTACGAGTTGCAAGAGAAGGAGAAAGGAGAGAAAAAGAAAAGGGGAAACCAGTATCGTGACCGGAGTATATCGAGACCCAAAGTTCGTAACGGTCGTGTTCAGACCTCGTTTTAGACCTCGTTCGATTAGGCTCGAGCTGGAATCGAGTGGAAATCCGATCGATCCCATAGTGTCCGTAGTAATCTTCTCGGTCTTGTTCGTGCACGGAGCGTGCCCGAGGAAACTCCAAGTTGATTCAGTTGAATGGACTGGCCGGGACTGTCAAAGTTGCGCTCGGAGTCAGCTGCTTCGTTACGTCGAGCCGGAGACCCGTGTATACAGGATGTCTCGGAAATGTGCGTCGTGTCTTCGTTCCTCTTGCAAAATTTCCAATCTGTCTGCAGCGAAGATAGCACAGAAGACCAAGACAGAGTAAGACAATCCTCGTTCACCGAAATCTCTGTCAAAGACTCTCCGATCCTCGCATTACAAGACTCCCGTTGTCATTCGGATTCTCTTTTCGTGCTCCCTTTCGTCCAGGTCACAACTTGTTGACCGGACGCGTTGAAATTTTAAACCCTGCCGCCCCGGGAAGGATCAGGCCCCTGCTCGTTTCCCGTGAATCCCCGTAGCCTCTTTCCCATCGCGAGCGAGTAACTTGTTGACTTTTCACTCGCGAGGGCAAACGCGACGTTTCCAGCCGGTATTATGTAAATCGAATTTGAATTTCTACGACGATCTTTGCCCGCTATAATATTCTCGCGGAGCCTCGCGCTGGAATCTTCAACGCGTATACGCGAGTCGCCTTCTCTCCTCCTACGGACAAAAAGATTCTTGGATTTTGCTCGCGACACCGCATGCATCGCACACACACACGGCCACGTCGATCAATAAAACTGCCATTTCGATCCGCGAATTACGTAATTTTCCGAATTCGTGTCGAGCCAAGTCCCCTCCAGCCGTTCCATCGCTGTCGTTTCTTCCTTCGACCAGGCTGTACGCACACAGCAGCCCATTATTTCTCGCCGATGCTCGACTTCGAATTATTGATTTCATCGAAATCGTTTCTTTCGCCTCTGCTCGCCACTTCGCCCACCAGGAACACTGTTACGCGCGCTGCCTCGGTTAATTACTCCAGCTAATAATCACCTTCCTCGCCAACGGCAGCCTTTCGTCCGACCTAACAGAGTTGTCGGAGTGGAACAAATTTTTCCAGCAATTTTCCCTTCTTTCCCGATTTTTCTTCGGTCCTCGGTATGTTCGTTGATCATACTGGTAGTTCCTCGTGTTCAGCGTGGACTAGTTTATTCCATGTTCACGGATGTCCAAGAAGCAGAGTCTCGTTAGGAGCAGAATGTCCTGGTCTTCGGTTTTGCGAGGCATTTTTCTCGCTCCCTGCATGGCGATTGGCCCACACGAAAGGCATCGAAACGCTGTTGCTACGTGCCCCGATGGGGCCACCTTTAAAGCCGATATTGCGGAGCGAGGTACTCGCCATAACCGGGCGAAATGCTTAAAAGTCCGATGCTCGACAGCCTCTATGATTCCTCTGAAAAGCTGAACATTCCACGTTGAACGACTCTTCGTTCCACTTCTGACCTTTCCCAGTCGATCGATCGGCCTCTTTGCGATTTCTAGACCTAACTGTCTCCTCGTTCCCCATTTGCTTCCTCGATTCGTGCTCTTGCCGTTGCTCCAGCGGACGATACGTTGCTTCGAAGAAACAAGGGAACGAGAACGTCCTCGGAGATGGAGCGAATTAATCGCGCTGCCTAGGAAAATAGGGAATTCGAGAATTAGCGAGACAACAGGAGCCAGAGGGTGGCAACGATGCGTTCGATATTGAACTTCTCGTTCCAGTTGTATTGTTCGAGGATCGTTCCAGTATCTCTGTTCATCCGCTAGCTGTCGCGAATTATCAGCTCGACAGCAAATTTCGTGGCCACGTTCCTGTCACGTCCGATCTGTCTTAGGCTCTTCTCGGATGTCGTAGTACTCTCTGAAATTGTCGCTCGATCGATCGGAAAAATTCGCAAGGATTCGCGAAAATTCGCGCGGACCCGGAGTGTCGTGAACCAAAAGGATGTCAGGGAAGCAAGCACGCGAATTAAAGCGAATAGTTTCGGGCAAGAATTGACCGTGTTCGAAACAGACGCGACCGTTCGATGGACAGCTAATCGACAGATTGCAATTCCCGCTCGCAGCTTCTGCAATTGTCGGCTGATACCCGGTTCCGTGTCGCGGGCTCGTTACGCGCGACCAAAAGGTAATTTCTTACTCGGCGTAATAACACGTTGCTGTGTACACACATCGTCGGCCACTTTTCCGCAACTATTAGCCCAATTAGCCAGGCCTGGCTTCACCGTCAACTGTTGCACGCGAGTTCTAGCGACGAATCGACGGGGCCTCACGCCACTGCCTATCGATCAATTAGCCATTTCGCCGCGAATTCGCGGTTCCGTTTCTGCGAATGTCATTCGCTGCGGCAGAGATGATTTCTGGCTGATTGGCTGGGGTTTTACCATTTCGGTTCTTTGGTCTGCACTTGTTTAGCCAATCGTACACTCGTTTTTACTTCGGCTCCCAGGTTGACAGAGTTTTCGGGATTAACGTCAGGTTCGATCGAAATTATCGATTTTGCGGATTGTTACGTAGGAAAGGGATCCAGTGTTTCGTATATGGATTTTTTAAATCTTCGTTGTTCCTGTATCTGTGAAGAGATCACCGATGCGGAATTATTTGCAATTTAAAATTGAGATCGGTCGATATTTCGACGTTTGGGTTTTTCAGTGCCAGCTTCTTCTCTGCCAATCGTTTATGGCTCATTTTGTACTGATAGTGCCCATTTAGGCTGTTTTTGAGAATTAATAACATGTTTCATTTAAAGTTCCTGGTTCTGGAATGTTTATTCGACATCTCGTAATATTGACTTTCTTTTTAAATCTTGACAGTATTTTTTAGTATTCGCGAAGAAATTTTAAGTTTTTAATTCCGTTTTAAAGGTCTCGCAATTTTCGAGTTTTATCGTTTGAGTATTCTAGTTGGAATTTTTTATCGGATCTTTTATTCCTTTTTCTCGCAATGTAAGTTCCAGTGGAAGGGGTTCTTAAAAATTAATGGCAGGTTTAATTAAAGTATCTTCGGTACACGAGATATTCAGTATTTCGTAATATTGATTTTTCAAAATATAATGAGATCACTGGTTCAACATTTTTTTGATTTTTCTGAACATTTTTCGTCATTTCCACATTTTTTTGATTTGTTCTTATTTATTTCAATTTAGGAAATTATTTTTATTTCGTTTCTCGGGGATCGATTTTAGTCTGCATGATTTTGAATGGCAGGTTTCGTCGAAATTCTTTAGTTTCTTTGGGTAGACAGAGTCAGTGTTTCGTAATATTAGTTTCCTAAAATCTTCCGACTTCTTTTCGATTTTATTTCGGCAGCAGAAGTTTCTAATCCGAGATTATTCGTTTCGCGCGTCCTCTGTTAGGAGAAAGCAAGAATTTAGTTGCTTTACGATAATTAAAAAACTCGTTCCTTTCTTAATCCTGGTTCAGTCTTACTAATTTCTAGATAGTTAGTAACTGACTTCTAATTTCTTTACCTCGGCTCTCTCGGGCGCGAAAAAGAAATCGTTTTACGAGCATGAAAAAATTCGTTCCAAGTTTTATTTCTTTGATTATTTTCATTCGTAACTCTCTCATCCAATATTATTCGAAAATCCTTCGCCTGGACCTAATTATTCCCAATTACAGCGATTAATTTCCACCAGCATTTTTCATTTTTGACATTATCGACACGTCATACTTTACTTCCAGTCACTCGTCAGAAATTTCTCACTGAAAAATTCCCTACTCCATCCCCATTAAAAAGCAGCTTTAATCCATCAATTAACAACACGTATTCACCCAACTTCGCTGTTCCCCGATGCTCCAGCCAGTTCTAATATTCCTCGTTGCTATTATATTCGACCTTAATAGCGTAAAAATCTATAAAGACTCGAATCTTTAAATCCAGCGTAAAATTGAGAAAGCGAATTCAAAGGATGAGCCAGGTCTAAAAGCCAAGTACATAAAATTCTTCTCTCAATTTCTTCTCTCGTTTCCTCGATCGTGGTAATTCGAAATGGCCCCTCGATACTCGGCACAGGGAATGTGGATTCGAGAAAATGAATAGGACCGATCGATCGTGGGAAAGGGTGTAAATTCACGCGAGTGATCTGGGGGAGGATCGATGAGGACGGTTGCCCCGAAGAGCGAAGAACAGGCGACGAGCAGCATCGTTCCTGGACGAAATCGGTGAGTAGAAAACGAATCATCTTTATCGACGATTTCCTCTCTGCTGCGCGGCCAGGATTTCTGACGCAACAGGGTGACATGTGCGACCCCTATGCACGCGGGAAGAGACTCTAACTCTTTGGGTATCGATGGATTATAAACCGTGTTGCGTTCGCGTTGCTGAAGGTTGAGAGCGAAGTTGGAGGAGGCTAGAGATAAAGGAAAAAACTGATACGATAGATCGTTGAATTATACATATCGCGGGTACAGTGCGCAACAAAATGACAGCGCACGTGATGATTTTCAGTGTTTCTCGAGTGATTCCGAAGTGGTATATCTGAGCAACAGGGATGATTACGTGGATAGAAATTAAATTTGATTTTAATTGGAGAGGGTTAGTAACGTAGGATAGTGTTGACTGAGGGATTGAAAGAAAAATCGTTATCTGTGGAACATTTTTAACGTTGCAAAAGTAAATAGAGTATATATAGTAAATATATGAGACATTTTAAGGACATAATAAATACAGTACATGTAGTAAATATAGTCAATATAGTCGATATAGCAAATCTATCGAACATTTTAAGTACAGTAAATACAATAAATATAGTAAATATAGTGAATATAGTGAATATAACACAGCTACTAACTATTTTAAGTAGAGTAAATACAATAAATACAGTGAATACAGTATGTATAGTAAATATAGTTAATATAGCAAATTTATGGAACATTTTAAGTACAGTAAATACAATAAATACGATAAATAGAGTACATATAGTGAATATAGCGCATCTACCAACTATTTTAAGTAGAGAAAACACAATAAATACAGTGAATACGGTATATATAGAAAATATAGTCAATATAGCAAGTCTATCGAACATTTTAAATACAGTAAATATAGTGAATATAGTGAATATAGCACATCTTCCAACCATTTTAACTAGAGTAAATACAATAAATACAGTGAATGCAGTATATATAGTAAATATACCAAATATATCAAACATTTTAAGTATTTTAAAAATAAAGTAATTATAGTAAATATAGTCAGTATAGCAAATCTACCAATCATTTGAAATACAGTAAATACAATAAATATAGTCAATATAGCAAATCTATCGAACATTTTAAGCACAGTAAATATAGTAAATATAGTGAATATAATGAATATAGCACATCTACCAACCATTTTATGTAGAATGAATACAATAAATACATTGAATACAGTATTTACAGGAAATATAATCATTATAGCAAATCTATCGAACATTTCAAGCATAGTAAATACAGTAAATATAGTAAATATAGTTAATATAGCAAATTTATCGAACATTTTAAGTGCAATAAATACAATAAATACAGTAAATATAGTGAATATAGCACATCTGCCAGTTATTTAAGTATAGTATATACAATAAATACAGTGAATACAGTATATATAGTAAATATAATCAATATAGCAAATCTGTTGAATATTTTAAGCACAGTAAATGTAGTAAATATAGTGAATATAGCACATCTACCAACCACTTTAACTATAGTAAATACAATAAATACAGTGAACATGGTATATATAGTAAATATACCAAATATATCAAACATTTTAAGTATTTTAAAAATAAAGTAATTACAGTAAATATAGTCAGTATAGCAAATCCATCAAACATATCAAGTACAGTAAATACAGCAAATATAGCAAATATAATAAATACAGTTAATTTAGAAATTGAAACAGAAAATTTAGCAAATTACAGCAAATATACTAAACATAGTCAATGTAAAAGCCAAGTACATAAAATTCTTCTCTCAATTTCTTCTCTCGTTTCCTCGATCGTGGTAATTCGAAATGGCCCCTCGATACTCGGCACAGGGAATGTGGATTCGAGAAAATGAATAGGACCGATCGATCGTGGGAAAGGGTGTAAATTCACGCGAGTGATCTGGGGGAGGATCGATGAGGACGGTTGCCCCGAAGAGCGAAGAACAGGCGACGAGCAGCATCGTTCCTGGACGAAATCGGTGAGTAGAAAACGAATCATCTTTATCGACGATTTCCTCTCTGCTGCGCGGCCAGGATTTCTGACGCAACAGGGTGACATGTGCGACCCCTATGCACGCGGGAAGAGACTCTAACTCTTTGGGTATCGATGGATTATAAACCGTGTTGCGTTCGCGTTGCTGAAGGTTGAGAGCGAAGTTGGAGGAGGCTAGAGATAAAGGAAAAAACTGATACGATAGATCGTTGAATTATACATATCGCGGGTACAGTGCGCGACAAAATGACAGCGCACGCGATGATTTTCAGTGTTTCTCGAGTGATTCCGAAGTTGTATATCTGAGCAACAGGGATGATTACGTGGATAGAAATTAAATTTGATTTTAATTGGAGAGGGTTAGTAACGTAGGATAGTGTTGACTGAGGGATTGAAAGAAAAATCGTTATCTGTGGAACATTTTTAACGTTGCAAAAGTAAATAGAGTATATATAGTAAATATATGAGACATTTTAAGGACATAATAAATACAGTACATGTAGTAAATATAGTCAATATAGTCGATATAGCAAATCTATCGAACATTTTAAGTACAGTAAATACAATAAATATAGTAAATATAGTGAATATAGTGAATATAACACAGCTACTAACTATTTTAAGTAGAGTAAATACAATAAATACAGTGAATACAGTATGTATAGTAAATATAGTTAATATAGCAAATTTATGGAACATTTTAAGTACAGTAAATACAATAAATACGATAAATAGAGTACATATAGTGAATATAGCGCATCTACCAACTATTTTAAGTAGAGAAAACACAATAAATACAGTGAATACGGTATATATAGAAAATATAGTCAATATAGCAAGTCTATCGAACATTTTAAATACAGTAAATATAGTGAATATAGTGAATATAGCACATCTTCCAACCATTTTAACTAGAGTAAATACAATAAATACAGTGAATGCAGTATATATAGTAAATATACCAAATATATCAAACATTTTAAGTATTTTAAAAATAAAGTAATTATAGTAAATATAGTCAGTATAGCAAATCTACCAATCATTTGAAATACAGTAAATACAATAAATATAGTCAATATAGCAAATCTATCGAACATTTTAAGCACAGTAAATATAGTAAATATAGTGAATATAATGAATATAGCACATCTACCAACCATTTTATGTAGAATGAATACAATAAATACATTGAATACAGTATTTACAGGAAATATAATCATTATAGCAAATCTATCGAACATTTCAAGCATAGTAAATACAGTAAATATAGTAAATATAGTTAATATAGCAAATTTATCGAACATTTTAAGTGCAATAAATACAATAAATACAGTAAATATAGTGAATATAGCACATCTGCCAGTTATTTAAGTATAGTATATACAATAAATACAGTGAATACAGTATATATAGTAAATATAATCAATATAGCAAATCTGTTGAATATTTTAAGCACAGTAAATGTAGTAAATATAGTGAATATAGCACATCTACCAACCACTTTAACTATAGTAAATACAATAAATACAGTGAACATGGTATATATAGTAAATATACCAAATATATCAAACATTTTAAGTATTTTAAAAATAAAGTAATTACAGTAAATATAGTCAGTATAGCAAATCCATCAAACATATCAAGTACAGTAAATACAGCAAATATAGCAAATATAATAAATACAGTTAATTTAGAAATTGAAACAGAAAATTTAGCAAATTACAGCAAATATACTAAACATAGTCAATGTCGTAAAAATCTAATATAGGTTAGAATATTTTTGCCCAAAATTTGCCATTCCTTCACATTTTGCTACAGAAAATATAGCATATCGAATAAAATCAGAGATTCGATTTTATAAACTTGGATACGCCTGCACTTGTAAAAAGTACATATTCTATAGAATATGCTTCTGCAAACCACATAACTTTCGTACAAAACAGTTTTTTGCGTGACACATATTATAGAAGTTACAGAAGCGTGTCTAAATTTCGCGGACCACCCTGTGAAAAATTTGCATACATTGTATTGGTCCCGAGGAGCACAGAAAGTTAAGAAAACATAGTGTGTGGTTCCATTTTGTTGGGTACTGTACACGTACACGGATAAGGCTGGATTCTACGAACTCTGATGAATTTTTCAGAGGAATACAGGTAGGAGAATGAAAATAGAAATTATCGTGAACGAATCGTGCTGTAGTTAAGTATCGATGGTATTCATTTTTTAATAAGTCGCGGAAATAAGTCTCCTCGGATTGTCTTTTGAACGAAGTCTATATCGATGGTCTGTGGACTGAAATTGAGGACGATGACTGCTTGTAACAACACGAGACTATGTTCACCGTCTGATAATGATCCTATAGCTTATTCACTTATTCATGGCAAAGTTGAATTATATGCCTCGTGTTTTCGCTGATAAAACAGGATAAAGTACCTTCCTACTAATTATCGATGATTAGGTAAAGCACGAATAAAATAATAACGGATAGCAAACAGTTTTAAACCGAAATTCTTTACATCTTCATGTCGATTTCAACTCGACATTTTGTTCCCCTCTTGTAACATAATTTGACATAAATACTGATACCGATTAGGAGAATATGAATATGAATCATCTTGAAAAAGTTCAACTAAATTTTAATAAAAATAGTAAATTACAGAGATTTGTCAATCTCATAGTGATAACTTGATATAATTTTTCGAAAACGTATAGTGAAATTTGGAAGATAAATATTTTGCATCCCTAATTAAACAATTTTGCTAAGATATTGCTATAATTTTTTTTCGTTGTATACAGAATCTAGACGATCAACGATATTTTCTGATATAAAGTATCTTATTAATATCAAAATATTATAATGAAGAGTAACAAATTGTCAAAAATAGTTGAGAAGAATTTTCACTGAACACGTAGTATCTTGTAACATAATTTGACATAAATACCGATACTGATTAGGAGAATATGAATATAAATCATCTCGTAAAAATTCAATTAAATTTTAATCAAAAATGATAAATTACAGAGATTTGTTAATCTCATAATGGTAACTCCATATAATTTTTCGAAAACGTATAGTGAAATTTAGGAGATAAATTTTTTGCAATTCTCTAATTAAACAATTTTGCTAAGATATTATAACATATTATAAATAAATAAATAAATAAATTTTTCTAAGATATTGCAATAAATTTTTTCGTTATATACAAGGTCTAAACGATCAACGATATTTTCTGATATAAAGTATCTTATTAATATCAAAATATTATGATAAAGAGTAACAAATAGTCAAAAATAGTTGAGAAAAATTTTTCATTCAACAAATAATCAATCTCCTCTTCAATTTATACACTATAATAATTTTTCACGAAGATTTTTATTCGAATAAAATCTGAGAAAAACAGTTCGGTATTTGTTACAGAGGAATTATTACAAACTATTAATTACCTTAGTAACGTCAACACGTCGATATCATCATCATCAAATAATTCTCCCCAAACACGAATTCTTCAAATCACCTGTTAAACGTCGACTCGTGTTTATCTGTAAATCCGATCTTCATGGTTACCTTCGCACTTTAATGACCGTGTTGCACCAAGATAATCAATTAGTCTTCATTAATTTGACGCACCGTGCACCGAGAACATCCTATCTCGCATTTGTGAGACACCTCATCGCCGACATAATTCAAAACACCATTTCCATGACAATGAAATCCGGGAATTTTTCACTCCTATTGTTCTATGGTATAAACTTAAACATCACGCAATGATGCCTATCGCGCTAAAAATCTGCGATGTCCTCCACGGGACACATGACGACCGTAAAGCCATAAAGGCAACAGACGTAGCAGAATTTGTAATTAATTTCAAAACAACTTCTAAATTGCTTTAATCCTCTCTGGAAAAAGATGGTTAACAGATCTACAGCCTTTATGGCTTTATTACCTACGCGTCGACCCAAACTAATCCACAGGTAGCCTGCAGCTTCCTTACTCCTCGGCCAGGTATATACCTTCATCCTATTTCCAATACGAATTTTCAATTCACCGGTAGCCATTTCTACGATCCATTCGGCCAGTTCTAAGGTCCCAAGAAAATGTCTAAACACACTTCCTCTTCAAATTCATATCAATAGAACCTTATTCACCCGAGCCTCTGGAATCAATCATCAGTTGACACACTTCTTATAGCTTCCTCGTTATTGTGATATATTTGTCTTTGTTTCTCTTTCTTCTTCTCTCGGAAACTTCGATTCAATTTGTTTCCCATAAATTTTGAAAAGATTTGCAATAATTGTAGAAGAGAAAAATCATGGACTCTGAGAAATTCGAGGTCATAGCACACCTTGAAAGATGAAGGAACAGTTATTTCTGCAGGTTTTACTATACCAACATTTGGAATAGTATAATATTTTTTGGAATATTAGGTTTCAAGATACGTAACATCAATACTACAGGTAGAATTTTTCTTTTCAATTCTAAAGAATCGAAAAATTCATATGCTAAAATGAGATACTAGATTCTCTAAAATTAATGGAATAGATAGTAGGTTTCTTTGTGCTACAAATATCGAATTAATCAAACTGACTGATCATAGACTTTTTATTACCACAATTGTTGAATATCTGAGAAAATTAATTTCGAAATCTAAAGACATATATTCATTTATTTTTGTTGAAGAGATAAATTTAGTTGTATATAAAAATCAATTCAAGATATAAGGTGTGACTGAATTGCTTTTAAGATCTAAATTCCGAGGACGGATGTTTATATAAACATTAGATAAGAATTGGGAGTTTCGGCGAGCTGCGTCACGTATCCTCTTGACACTTTCTCACGAGTCGGTCAGTCGCTCTAGAGAAACACTCAAAGATAGATATACCTTCCTTGAGTAATAAAAGAAATTAAAAGAGAATTATATATGAGCCGTTCACTGCACGAATTGATTAACTCCATAAAACAAAAAGTGGAGAAGTTCAATGAAATAATGTATATTGTTTTTTAAAATTCCCTTTATAATTTAAATCGAAATAAATATCGTAGAATGCATAAATACAAATGTAACTTTTATCTAACGGTATATAAAATTTATAAGAAAAAATA